>NC_056738.1:298234488-298379488 GCF_019279795.1 Protopterus annectens | reverse complement strand
ATTATGGTATGCAGTATTTCATTAGGACTGTAAATATATCTATCTATCTATATATATATATATATATATATATATATATATATATATATATATATATATATATATATATATATATATATATATATATATATATATATATATATATATATATATATATATATATATATATATATATATATATATATATATATATATATATGAAAGTAGCAGTGTTCCTTTATTTAAAGGGAATGATGCACTTTTTTAGAATGTTCTCTACCAGTGCAATGTCGTAATAATGGGGCAGCAGCAGTGATCAGCAGTAAACTTTCAGTAATTTATATTAAATTAGTAAGTGCAGCCAAATCGATTGATTTGTAACACATCAGTCTTCCTGTTTCAGTCTATCCTACAGTGTTCTTATACATGTACCGGTGTCATATATTGGCAGTGTGGACACAGACCCGAGGCTGTGATTCTAAGTGTAACTAGTGTACATAACCAGAAGGGACAGTATTTGTGCTGGAAAGTGCATGTAGGAACAATTATGTGTTAATTAATAAACAGAGCACAAAAGCATTATGAAACTAGTCCACAGATTGCATAACTGAGTTACATTTCTCTAGAAGAATGCATGCAGACATAGCCCTTGCTCACAGCTGAGGGATGGAAAGGTAGTTTTCCTTATGGGAGGTACTGAGTTGAGTGACTGGCATGGCATAATCAAGCATAGAGAACTGGTAATGGACACTTCAGAAGGCACCCTGTCTTTTCAAAGCTGGGCTCCCATTAGTTGATAACCCCATCAGTATACAGTTTATTCATATTTTTTTTAAATACGGAATCATCATACCATTCCAGGTTCTTCCAGGTAACATGGTCATAAGGTACAGCTTGCAGCCTTGTATTCAATAATGGATACAAACAGGTATAAAGCACTGCAACGATATCCTTGAAGTGACTAGACATAACTTTTAAACTTAATTACTGTGCAATATGTTTTTCTTTTTCGGGAGATAAACACTGGTCAAATTTTAAATAATTTATTACTATGTCTTGACCTTTAGTGATGGTGATATTTTTACGATGTAACTATTTTGTAGTCCATTATGCTAATTTTGCTGACATCAAAGGCAAAGTTTTTATTACTGCATTAGATATGCAGTTCTTGTAGAAGAATGTTGGCAGTTTTTGATGAAAGTATTTATGTCACCCCTTTGCAAACAGCAGAGTACTTATTAATCCAGAGATCCCACTTCTGACCTTTACATCTGTCCAAAAACATGTGGCTGTAATAGAGAGCACTGTCAAACACCAATAATACCTTCCATTGGTATAGAAAGTACCCAGGCCCACTTGGACTTGTGGTTGGTTGTTTAATCAGTGTTTTTCCCATTAAATTGGATGGAGGGTAAATGCTTTTAATTTTCCAGTTATTCCAGTATGTTAAACAATGTCAAATGCCTTAGCAACAACTGTAGTGGCTCTGTGATGTTGCCTTAGCAACAGCTGTAGTGGCTCTGTGATGTTGAGGCAGGTGGCTCAGAAGGTTAAGGCTGTGAGCTGTAGTTCCTGTTATACAGGGTTTGACTCCCTGCATCCTCATTTCCCTACTGTGTGACCTTGAGTAAGTCACTTAATCAAAAAGTGCTTTGTAACCACTAGAAATTTGAGCTAGGCTCTCCAATGGTCCCCTAGACTGCAAGCCTAGTAAGTAACTATGAACTATAAATCTAAGAGGGACAATGCCCTCAATGTGCTCCAGCTGACCTGTGTTTGACTAGTGGCATGAGCAATGGAGATGCCATGGGGGGGATGGATATGGTCAGCCAATGTCAGCTTGCTAGTTCTGGGGGGATGGAGGCAGCCTAGGGGCATTGCAATAAGGAGTGTACAAACCTAGTGAGCTTATTGCTGTATAAGTGGTGAGCTGCTTAGTCAGTAGGTTGCTCATGCATGAAAGTGTGCAACACATGAGGGCAGTAGTCATGCAGTTGGCAAGGATGCCCTGAAGGGTCAGGAGTTACTTCACAATCCCCAGGAGCAGTATGATGCTGAACCAGTGTCCTCAGTCTTCTCACTTGCCGTGAAGATGGGTCAGATTAAGCCTGCAGGGTCCAACAGATTCAATAAATGAGAAGAGCTGGTGGCAGCTGATGTTCACTCAAAGGAAGAAAAAGCAAGCCTTAGCAATGCCCAGATAATCAGTATGTACTACCACCACTTCATCAGTGTACAAGCCTTAGCAATGCCCAGATAATCAGTATGTACTACCACCCCTTCATCAGTGTACAAGCCTTAGCAAGGCCAAGATAATCAGTATGTACTACCAACCCTTCATCAGTGTACAAGCCTTAGCAATGCCAACATAATCAGTATGTACTACCAACCCTTTATCAGTGTACAAGCGTTAGTAATGCCATGATAATCATTATGTACAACCAACCCTTCATCAGTGTACACGCCTTGTCTATACCAAGATACTCAGTATGTACTACCAACCCTTCGTCAGTGTAAAGGCCATGCAATACCAATGTAACCAGTATGTACTGCCAACCTTTATCAGTGTACAAGCCTTAGCAATGGCAAGATAATCAGTATGTACTACTAACACTTCATCAGTGTACAAGCCTTAGCAATGCCACAATAATCAGCATGTACTACCAACCTTTCATCAGTGTACAAGCCTTAGCAATGCCACGATACTCAGTATGTACTATCAACCCTTCATCAATGTACAAGCCTTAGCAATGACATGATAATCAGTATGTACTACCAACCCCTCATCAGTGTACAAGCCTTCGCAATGCAAAGGAACTCAGTAGATACTACCAGCCCTTCATCAGTGTACAAGCCTTAGCAATGCCCAGATAACCAGTATGTACGACCAACCCTTCATCGGTGTACAAACCATAGCAATGCCAAATAATCAGTATGTACTATCAACCCTTCATCAATGTACAAGCCTTAGCAATGCCCAGATAACCAGTATGTGCTACGATCCCTTCATCAGTGTACAAGCCTTAGCAATGCCAAGATAATCAGTATGTACAACAACCCTTCATCAGTGTACAAGCGTTAGCAATGCCAAATAATCTGTATGTACTACCAACCCTTCATCAGTGTACAAGCCTTAGCAATGCACAGATAACCAGTATGTGCTACCAACCCTTCATCAGTGTACAAGCCTTAGCAATGCCAAGATAATCAGTATGTACTACCAACCCTTCACCAGTGTACAAGCATTAGCAATGCCATGATAATCAGTATGTACTACCAACCCTTCATAAGTGTACAAGACTTAGCAATGCCAAGATAATCAGTATGTACTACCAGCCTTCATCAGTGTACAAGCCTTAGCAATGCCAAGATATTCAATATGTGCTTCCAACCCTTCATCAGTGTACAAGCCTTAGCAATGCACAGGTAATCAGTATGTACTACCAACCTTTCATCAATGTACAAGCCTTAGCAATGCTAAGGTAATCAGTATGTGCTACCAACCTTTCATCACTGTACAAGCCTTAGAAATGCCAAGATAATCAGTATGTACTACCAACCCTTCATCAGTGTACAAGCCTTAGCAATGCCAAGATACTCAGTATGTGCTACCAACCCTTCATCAGTGTACAAGCCATAGCAATGCCATGACAATCAGTATGTACTACCAACCCTTTATCAGTGTACAAGCGTTACTAATGCCATGATAATCATTATGTACAACCAACCCTTCATCAGTGTACAAGCCTTAGCAATGCCAAGATAATCAGTATGTTCTACCAACCCTTCATCGGTGTGCAAGCCTTAGCAATGCCTAGATAACCAGTATGTACTACCAACTCTTCATCAGTGTACAAGCCTTAGCAATGCCACGATAATCAGTATGTACTACCGACCCTTCATCAGTGTACAAGCCTTAGCAATGCCAAGATAATCAGTATGTATTACCAAGCCTTCATCAGTGTACAAGCCTTAGCAATGCCAAAATAATCAGTATGTTCTACCAACCCTTCATCGGTGTGCAAGCCTTAGCAATGCCCAGATAACCAGTATGTGCTACCAACCCTTCATCAGTGTACAGGCCTTTGCAATGCCAAGATAATCAGTATGTACTACCAACCCTTCATCAGTGTACAAGCCTTAGCTATTCCAAGATAATCAGTATGTACTACAAATCCTTCATCAGTGTACAAGCCTTGTCTATACCAAGATACTCAGTATGTACTACCAACCCTTCATCAGTGTAAAGGCCATAGCAATGCCAATGTAACCAGTATGTACTACCAACCTTTATCAGTGTACAAGCCTTAGCAATGGCAAGATAATCAGTATGTGCTACCAACCCTTCACCAGTGTACAAGCCTTAGCAATGCAAAGATAATCAGTATGTACTACCAACCCTTCATCAGTGTACAAGCCTTAGCAATGCCACGATACTCAGTATGTACTATCAACCCTTCATCAGTGTACAAGCCTTAGCAATGACACGATAATCAGTATGTACTACCAACCCCTCATCAGTGTACAAGCCTTCGCAATGCAAAGGTAATCAGTAGATACTACCAACCCTTCATCAGTGTACAAGCCTTAGCAATGCCACGATAATATGTATGGGCTACCAACCCTTCATCAGTGTACAGGCCTTAGCAAAGCCATAATAATCAGTATGCACTACCAGCCCGTCATCAGTGTACAAGCCTTAGCAATGCCAAGATCATCCGTATGTACTATCAACCCTTCATCAGTTTACAAGCCTTAGCAATGCCACGATAATCAATATGTACTACCAACCCTTCACCACTGTACAAGCCTTAGCAATGCCAAAATAATCAGTATGTACTACAAAACGTTCATCCGTGTACAAGCTTTAGCAATGCCAAGATTATCAGTATGTACTACCAATCCTTCATCATTGTTCAAGCCATAGCAATGTCACGATAATCAGTATGTACTACCAACCCTTCATCAGTGTACAAGCCTTAGCAATGCCACAACAATCAGTATGTACTACCAACCTTTCATCAGTGTACAAGCCTTAACAATGCCACGATAATCAGTATGTACTACCAACCCATCATCAGTCTACAAGCCTTAGCAATGCCATGACAATCAGTATGTACTACCAATCCTTCATTAGTGTACATGCCTTAGCAATGCCACGATAATCAGTATTTACTACCAATGTTTCATCAGTGTATAAGCCTTAGCAATGCCAAGATAATCAGTATGTACTACCAACCCTTCATCAGTGTACAAGACTTAGCAATGCCACAATAATCAATATGTACTACCAACCCTTCACCACTGTACAAGCCTTAGCAATGCCAAAATAATCAGTATGTACTACCAAACGTTCATCAGTGTACAAGCCTTAGCAATGCCAAGATTATCAGTATGTACTACCAACCCTTCATCATTGTTCAAGCCATAGCAATGTCACGATAATCAGTATGTACTACCAACCCTTCATCAGTGTACAAGCCTTAGCAATGCCACAACAATCAGTATGTACTACCAACCTTTCATCAGTGTACAAGCCTTAACAATGCCACGATAATCAGTATGTACTACCAACCCATCATCAGTCTACAAGCCTTAGCAATGCCATGACAATCAGTATGTACTACCAATCCTTCATTAGTGTACAAGCCTTAGCAATGCCACGATAATCAGTATGTACTACCAATCTTTCATCAGTGTATAAGCCTTAGCAATGCCAAGATAATCAGTATGTACTACCAACCCTTCATCAGTGTACAAGCCTTAGCAATGCCACGATAATCAGTATGTACTACCAACCGTTTATCAGTGTACAAGCCTTTGGAATGCCACAATAATCAGTATGTACTACCAACCTTTCATCAGTGTACAAGCCTTAACAATGCCACGATAATCAGTATGTACTACCAACCCTTGATCAGTCTACAAGCCTTAGCAATGCCATGATAATCAGTATGTACTACCAACCCTTCATCAGTATACAAGCCTTAGCAATGCCACAATAATCAGTATGTACTACCAACCCTTCATTAGTGTATAAGCTTAAGCAATGCCAAGATAATCAGAATGTACTACTAAGCCTTCATCAGTGTACAAGCTTTAGCAATGCCCAGGTAATCATTATGTACAACCAACCCTTCATCAGTGTACAAGCCTTAGCAATGCCACAATAATCAGCATGTACTGCCAACCCTTCATCAGTGTACAAGCCTTAGCAATGCCACGATAATCAGAATGTACTACCAACCCTTCATCAGTGTATAAGCCTTAGCAATGCCAAGATAATCAGATTGTACTACCAACCCTTCATCAGGGTACAAGCCTTAGCAATGCCCAGATAATCAGTATGTACGACCAACCCTTCATCGGTGTACAAACCATAGCAATGCCAAATAATCAGTATGTACTATCAACCCTTCATCAGTGTACAAGCCTTAGCAATGCCCAGATAACCAGTATGTGCTACGATCCCTTCATCAGTGTACAAGCCTTAGCAATGCCAAGATAATCAGTATGTACACAACCCTTCATCAGTGTACAAGCGTTAGCAATGCCAAATAATCTGTATGTACTACCAACCCTTCATCAGTGTACAAGCCTTAGCAATGCACAGATAACCAGTATGTGCTACCAACCCTTCATCAGTGTACAAGCCTTAGCAATGCCAAGATAATCAGTATGTACTACCAACCCTTCACCAGTGTACAAGTGTTAGCAATGCCATGATAATCAGTATGTACTACCAACCCTTCATAAGCATACAAGACTTAGCAATGCCAAGATAATCAGAATGAACTACCAACCCTTCATCAGTGTACAAGCCTTAGCAATAGCAAGATTCTCATTATGTACAACCAAACCTTCATCAGTGTACAGGCCTTAGCAATGCAAAGGTAATCAGTATGTACTACCAGCCTTCATCAGTGTACAAGCCTTAGCAATGCCAAGATAATCAATATGTGCTTCCAACCCTTCATCAGTGTACGTATGTACTACCAGCCCTTCATCAGTGTACAAGCCTTAGCAATGCGCAGGTAATCAGTATGTACTACCAACCTTTCATCAGTGTACAAGCCTTAGCAATGCCAAGGTAATCAGTATGTGCTACCAACCTTTCATCACTGTACAAGCCTTAGAAATGCCAAGATAATCAGTATGTACTACCAACTCTTCATCAGTGTACAAGCCTTAGCAATGCCAAGATACTCAGTATGTACTACCAACCCTTCATCAGTGTACAAGCCATAGCAATGCCATGATAATCAGTATGTACTACCAACCCTTCATCAGTGTACAAGCCTTAGCAATGCCAATATACTTAGTATGTACTACCAACCCTTTATGAGTGTACAAGCCTTAGCAATGCCAAGATACTCAGTATGTACTAAGAACCCTTCATCAGTGTACAAGCCATAGCAATGCCATGATAATCAGTATGTACTACAAACCCTTCATCAGTGTACATCCCTTAGCAATGCCACGATAATCAGTATGTACTACCAACCCTTCATCAGTGTACAAGCCTTAGCAATGCCAACATAATCAGTATGTACTACCAACCCTTCACCAGTGTACAAGCGTTAGCAATGCCATGATAATCAGTATGTACTACCAACCCTTCATAAGCATACAAGCCTTAGCAATGCAAAGGTAATCAGTACGTACTACCAACCTTTCATCAGTGTACAAGCCTTAGCAATGCCAAGGTAATCAGTATGTGCTACCAACCTTTCATCACTGTACAAGCCTTAGAAATGCCAAGATAATCAGTATGTACTACCAACCCTTCATCAGTGTACAAGCCTTAGCAATGCCAAGATACTCAGTATGTACTACCAACCCTTCATCAGTGTACAAGCCATAGCAATGCCATGATAATCAGTATGTACTACCAACCCTTCATCAGTGTACAAGCCTTAGCAATGCCAAGATACTTAGTATGTACTACCAACCCTTCATGAGTGTACAAGCCTTAGCAATGCCAAGATACTCAGTATGTACTACCAACCCTTCATCAGTTTAGAATCCTTAGCAATGCCACATTAATCAGTATGTTCTACCAACCCTTCATCAGTGTACAAGCCTAAGCAATGCCATGATAATCAGTATGTACTACAAACCCTTCATCAGTGTACAACCCTTAGCAATGCCACGATAATCAGTATGTACTACCAACCCTTCATCAGTGTACAAGCCTTAGCAATGCCAACATAATCAGTATGTACTACCAACCCTTCATCAGTGTACAAGCGTTAGCAATGCCATGATAATCATTATGTACAACCAACCATTCATCAGTGTACAAGCCTTAGCAATGTCAAGATACTCAGTATGTACTACTGACCCTTCATCAGTGTACAAGCCTTAGCAATGCCAAGATAATCAGTATGTACTACCAACTCTTCATCAGAGTACAAGCCTTAGCAATGCCAAAATAATCAGTATGTTCTACCAACCCTTCATCAGTGTACAAGCCTTAGCAATGCCACGATAATCAGTATGTGCTACTGACCCTTCATCAGTGTACAAGCCTTAGCAATGCCAGAATAATCAGTATGTACTACCAACCCTTCATCAGTGTACAAGCCTTAGCAATGCCCAGATAACCAGTATGTGCTACCAACCCTTCATCAGTGTACAGGCCTTTGCAATGCCAAGATAATCAGTATGTACTACCAACCCTTCATCAGTGTACAAGCCTTAGCTATTCCAAGATAATCAGTATGTACTACAAATCCTTCATCAGTGTACAAGCCTTGTCTATACTAAGATACTCAGTATGTACTACTAACCCTTCATCAATGTAAAGGCCTTAGCAATGCCAATGTAACCAGTATGTACTACCAACCTTTATCAGTGTACAAGCCTTAGCAATGGCAAGATAATCAGTATGTACTACTAACACTTCATCAGTGTACAAGCCTTAGCAATGCCACGATAATCAGTATGTACTACCAACCCCTCATCAGTGTACAAGCCTTCGCAATGCAAAGGTAATCAGTAGGTACAACCAACCCTTCATCAGTTTACAAGCCTTAGCAATGCCACGATAATCTGTATGTGCTACCAACCCTTCATCAGTGTACAGGCCTTAGCAAAGCCATAATAATCAGTATGCACTACCAGCCCTTCATCAGTGTACAAGCCTTAGCAATGCCAAGATCATCCGTATGTACTATCAACCCTTCATCAGTGTACAAGCCTTAGAAAAGAAAAGATAATCATTATGTACTACAAACAGTGTACAAGCCTTAGCAATGCCACGATAATCAATATGTACTACCAACCCTTCACCACTGTACAAGACTTAGCAATGCCAAAATAATCAATATGTACTACCAAACGTTCATCCATGTACAAGCTTTAGCAATGCCAAGATTTTCAGTATGTACAACCAACCCTTCATCATTGTTCAAGCCATAGCAATGTCACGGTAATCAGTATGTACTACCAACCCTTCATCAGTGTACAAGCCTTAGCAATGCCACAACAATCAGTATGTACTACCAACCTTTCATCAGTGTACAAGCCTGAACAATGCCATGATAATCAGTACGTACTACCAACCCTTCATCAGTCTACAAGCCTTAGCAATGCCATGATAATCAGTATGTACGACCAATCCTTCATCAGTGTACAAGCCTTAGCAATGCCACGATAATCAGTATGTACTACAAACCCTTCATCAGTGTATAAGCCTTAGCAATGCCACGATAATCAGTATGTACTACCAACCCTTTATCAGTGTACAAGTTTTTGGAATGCCACAATAATCAGTATGTACAACCAACCTTTCATCAGTGTACAAGCCTTAACAATGCCACGATAATCAGTATGTACTACCAATCCTTCATCAGTCTACAAGCCTTAGCAATGCCATGATAATCAGTATGTACTACCAACCCTTCATCAGTATACAAGCCTTAGCAATGCCACAATAATCAGTATGTACTACCAACCATTCATTAGTGTATAAGCTTTAGCAATGCCCAGATAATCAGTATGTACGATCAACCCTTCATCAGTGTACAAACCATAGCAATGCCAAATAATCAGTATGTACTACCAACCCTTCATCAGTGTACAAGCGTTAGCAATGCCCAGATAACAAGTATGTGCTACCAACCCTTCATCAGTGTACAAGCCTTAGCAATGCCATGATAATCAGTATGTACTACTAGTCCTTCATCAGTGTACAAGCCTTAGCAATGCCACGATAATCAGTATGTACTACCAACCCTTCATCAGTGTATAAGCCTTAGCTATGTCAAGATAATCAGTATGTACTACCAATCCTTCATCAGTGTACAAGCCTTAGCAATGCCACGATAATCAGTATGTACTACCAACCCTTCATCAGTGTATAAGCCTTAGCAATGCCAAGATAATCAGTATGTACTACCAACCCTTCATCAGTGCACAAGCCTTAGCAATGCCATGATAATCAGTATGTACTACCAACCCTTTATCAGTGTACAAGCCTTTGGAATGCCACAATAATCAGTATGTACTACCAACCTTTCATCAGTGTACAAGCCTTAACAATGCCACGATAATCAGTATGTAATACCAACCCTTCATCAGTCTACAAGCCTTAGCAATGCCATGATAATCAGTATGTACTACCAACCCTTCATTAGTGTATAAGCTTTAGGAATGCCAAGATAATCAGAATGTACTACTAAGCCTTCATCAGTGTACAAGCTTTAGCAATGCCCAGGTAATCATTATGTACAACCAACCCTTCATCAGTGTACAAGCCTTAGCAATGCCACAATAATCAGTATGTACTGCTAACCCTTCATCAGTGTACAAGCCTTAGCAATGCCACGATAATCAGTATGTACTACCATCCCTTCATCAGTGTATAAGCCTTAGCAATGCCAAGATAATCAGTATGTACGACCAACCCTTCATCAGTGTACAAACCATAGCAATGCCAAGATAATCAGTATGTACAACAACCCTTCATCAGGGTTCAAGCTTTAGCAATGCCAAGATAATCAGTATGTGCTACCAACCCTTCACCAGTGTACAAGCGTTAGCAATGCTATGAAAATCAGTATGTACTACCAACCCTTCATAAGTGTACAAGACTTAGCAATGCCAAGATAATCAGTATGTACTACCAACCCTTCATCAGTGTACAAGCCTTAGCAATGCCAAAATAATCAGTATGTACTACCAACCCTTCATCAGTGTTCAAGCCATAGCAATATCACAATAATCAGTATGTACTACCACCCTTTCATCAGTGTGCAAGCCTTAACAATGCCACGATAATCAGTATGCACTACAAACCCTTCATCAGTGTACAAGCCTTAGCAACGCCACGATAATCAATATGTACTACCAACCCTTCACCACTGTACAAGCCTTAGCAATGCCAAAATAATCAGTATGTTCTACCAACCCTTCATCAGTGTACAAGCCTAAGAATGCCATGATAATCAGTATGTACTACAAACCCTTCATCAGTGTACAACCCTTAGCAATGCCATGATAATCAGTATGTACTTCCAACCCTTCATCAGTGTACAAGCCTTAGCAATGCCAACATAATCAGTATGTACTACCAAACCTTCATCAGTGTACAAGCGTTAGCAATGCTATGATAATCATTATGTACAACCAACCCTTCATCAGTATACAAGCCTTAGCAATGCCAAGATACTCAGTATGTACTACTGACCCTTCATCAGTGTACAAGCCTTAGCAATGCCAAGATAATCAGTATGTACTACCAACCCTTCATTAAAGTACAAGCCTTAGCAATGCCAAAATAATCAGTATGTTTTACCAACCCTTCATCAGTGTTCAAGCTTTAGCAATGCCTAGATAACCAGTATGTGCTACCAACTCTTCATCAGTGTACAAGCCTTAGTAATGCCACAATAATCAGTATGTACTACCAACCCTTCATCAGTGTACAAGCCTTAGCAATGCCACGATAATCAGTATCTACTACCAACCCTTCATCAGTGTACAGGCCTTTGGAATGCCAAGATAATCAGTATGTACTACCAACCCTTCATCAGTGTACAGGCCTTTGGAATGCTAAGATAATCAGTATGTACTACCAACCCTTCATCAGTGTACAAGCCTTAGCAATTCCAAGATAATCAGTATGTACTACAAACCCTTCATCAGTGTACAAGCCTTGTCTAGACAAAGATACTCAGTATGTACTACCAACCCTTCATCAGTGTAAAGGCCTTAGCAATGCCAAGGTAACCAGTATGTACTACCGACCCTTCATCAGTGTACAAGCCTTAGCAATGCCACGATAATCAGTATGTACCACCAACCCTTCATCAGTGTACAAGCCTTAACAATGCTATGATAATCAGTATGTACTACCAACCCCTCATCAGTGTACAAGCCTTGTCTAGACCAAGATACTCAGTATGTACTACCAACCCTTCATCAGTGTAAAGGCCTTAGCAATGGCAAGATAATCAGTATGTACTACCAACCTTTATCAGTGTACAAGCGTTAGCTATTCCAAGATAATCAGTATGTACTACTAACACTTCATCAGTGTACAAACCTTAGCAATGCCACAATAATCAGCATGTACTACCAACCCTTCATCAGTGTACAAGCCTTAGCAATGCCACGATACTCCGTATGTACTATCAACCCTTCATCAGTGTACAAGCCTTAACAATGCTATGATAATCAGTATGTACTACTAACCCCTCATCAGTGTACAAGCCTTCACAGTGCATAGGTAATCAGTAGGTACTACCAGCTCTTCATCAGTGTACAAGCCTTAGCAATGCCACGATAATCTGTATGTGCTACCAACCCTTCATCAGTGTACAAGCCTTAGCAATGCCCAGATAATCAGTATGTGCTACCAACCCTTCATCAGTGTACAGGCCTTTGCAATGCCATGATAATCAGTATGTACTATCAACCCTTCATCAGTGTACAAGCCGTAGCTATTCCAAGATAATCAGTATGTACTACAAATCCTTCATCAGTGTACAAGCCTTGTCTATACTAAGATACTCAGTATGTACTACTAACCCTTCATCAATGTAAAGGCCTTAGCAATGCCAATGTAACCAGTATGTGCTACCAACCTTTATCAGTGTACAAGCCTTAGCAATGGCAAGATAATCAGTATGTACTACTAACACTTCATCAGTGTACAAGCCTTAGCAATGCCACGATAATCAGTATGTACTACCAACCCCTCATCAGTGTACAAGCCTTCGCAATGCAAAGGTAATCAGTAGGTACTACCAACCCTTTATCAGTTTACAAGCCTTAGCAATGCCACGATAATCTGTATGTGCTACCAACCCTTCATCAGTGTACAGGCCTTAGCAAAGCCATAATAATCAGTATGCACTACCAGCCCTTCATCAGTGTACAAGCCTTAGCAATGCCAAGATCATCCGTATGTACTATCAACCCTTCGTCAGTGTACAAGCCTTAGAAAAGACAAGATAATCATTATGTACTACAAACAGTGTACAAGCCTTAGCAATGCCACGATAATCAATATGTACTACCAACCCTTCACCACTGTACAAGCCTTAGCAATGCCAAAATAATCAGTATGTACAACCAACCCTTCATCATTGTTCAAGCCATAGCAATGTCACGGTAATCAGTATGTACTACCAACCCTTCATCAGTGTACAAGCCTTAGCAATGCCACAACAATCAGTATGTACTACCAACCTTTCATCAGTGTACAAGCCTGAACAATGCCACGATAATCAGTATGTACTACCAACCCTTCATCAGTCTACAAGCCTTAGCAATGCCATGATAATCAGTATGTACTACCAATCCTTCATCAGTGTACAAGCCTTAGCAATGCCACGATAATCAGTATGTACTACAAACCCTTCATCAGTGTATAAGCCTTAGCAATGCCACGATAATCAGTATGTACTACCAACCCTTTATCAGTGTACAAGTTTTTGGAATGCCACAATAATCAGTATGTACTACCTACCTTTCATCAGTGTACAAGCCTTAACAATGCCACGATAATCAGTATGTACTACCAACCCTTCATCAGTCTACAAGCCTTAGCAATGCCATGATAATCAGTATGTACTACCAACCCTTCATCAGTATACAAGTCTTAGCAATGCCACAATAATCAGTATGTACTACCAACCATTCATTAGTGTATAAGCTTTAGCAATGCCAAGATAATCAGAATGTACTAATAAGCCTTCATCAGTGTACAAGCTTTAGCAATGCCCAGGTAATCATTATGTACAACCAACCCTTCATCAGTGTACAAGCCTTAGCAATGCCATAATAATCAGTATGTACTGCCAACACTTCATCAGTGTACAAGCCTTAGCAATGCCATGATAATCAGTATGTACTACTAGTCCTTCATCATTGTACAAGCCTTAGCAATGCCACGATAATCAGTATGTACTACCAACCCTTCATCAGTGTATAAGCCTTAGCTATGTCAAGATAATCAGTATGTACTACCAATCCTTCATCAGTGTACAAGCCTTAGCAATGCCACGATAATCAGTATGTACTACCAACCCTTCATCAGTGTATAAGCCTTAGCAATGCCAAGATAATCAGTATGTACTTCCAACCCTTCATCAGTGTACAAGCCTTAGCAATGCCACGAAAATCAGTATGCACTACCAACCCTTTATCAGTGTATAAGCCTTTGGAATGCCACAATAATCAGTATGTACTACCAACCCTTCATCAGTCTACAAGCCTTAGCAATGCCATGATAATCAGTATGTACTACCAACCCTTCATTAGTGTATAAGCTTTAGCAATGCCAAGATAATCAGAATGTACTACTAAGCCTTCATCAGTGTACAAGCTTTAGCAATGCCCAGGTAATCATTATGTACAACCAACCCTTCATCAGTGTACAAGCCTTAGCAATGCCACAATAATCAGTATGTACTGCTAACCCTTCATCAGTGTACAAGCCTTAGCAATGCCAGGATAATCAGTATGTACTACCAACCCTTCATCAGTGTATAAGCCTTAGCAATGCCAAGATAATCAGTATGTACTACCAACCCTTCATCAGGGTACAAGCCTTAGCAATGCCCAGATAATCAGTATGTACGACCAACCCTTCATCAGTGTACAAACCATAGCAATGCCAAATAATCAGTATGTACTACCAACCCTTCATCAGTGTACAAGCCTTAGCAATGCCCAGATAACCAGAATGTGCTACCAACCTTTCATCAGTGAACAAAACTTAGCAATGCCAAGATAATCAGTATGTACAACAACCCTTCATCAGTGTTCAAGCTTTAGCAATGCTAAGATAATCAGTATGTACTACCAACCCTTCACCAGTCTACAAGCGTTAGCAATGCCATGATAATCAGTATGTACTACCAACCCTTCATCAGTGTACAAGACTTAGCAATGCTAAGATAATCAGTATGTACTACCAACCCTTCATCAGTGTACAAGCCTTAGCAATAGCAAGATACTCATTATGTACTACCAACCCTTCATCATTGCTCAAGCCATAGCAATGTCACGATAATCAGTATGTACTACAAACCCTTCATCAGTGTACAAGCCTTAGCAATGCCACAATAATCATTATGTACTGCCACCCTTTCATCAGTGTGCAAGCCTTAATAATGCCACGATAATCAGTATGTACTACAAACCCTTCATCAGTGTACAAGCCTTAGCAATGCCACGATAATCAATATGTACTACCAACCCTTCACCACTGTACAAGCCTTAGCAATGCCAAAATAATCAGTATGTATTACCAAATGTTCATCCGTGTACAAGCCTTAGCAATGCCAAGATTATCTGTATGTACTACCAACCCTTCATCATTGTTCAAGCCATAGCAATGTCACGATAATCAGTATGTACTACCAACTCTTCATCAGTGTACAAGCCTTAGCAATGCCACAATAATCAGTATGTACTACCACCCTTTCATCAGTGTGCAAGCCTTAACAATGCCACGATAACCAGTATGTTCTACCAACCCTTCATCAGTTTAGAATCCTTAGCAATGCCACGATAATCAGTATGTTCTACCAACCCTTCTTCAGTGTACAAGCCTAAGAATGCATTGATAATCAGTATGTACTACAAACCCTTCATCAGTGTACAACCCTTAGCAATGCCATGATAATCATTATGTACAACCAACCCTTCATCAGTATACAAGCCTTAGCAATGCCAAGATACTCAGTATGTACTACTGACCCTTCATCAGTGTACAAGCCTTAGCAATGCCAAGATAATCAGTATGTACTACCAACCCTTCATCAAAGTGCAAGCCTTAGCAATGCCAAAATAATCAGTATGTTCTACCAACCCTTCATCAGTGTTCAAGCCTTAGCAATGCCTAGATAACCAGTATGTGCTACCAACTCTTCATCAGTGAAAAAGCCTTAGCAATGCCACAATAATCAGTATGTACTACCGACCCTTCATCAGTGTACAAGCCTTAGCAATGCCACGATAATCAGTATCTACTACCAACCCTTCATCAGTGTACAGGCCTTTGAAATGCCAAGATAATCAGTATGTACTACCAACCCTTCATCAGTGTACAGGCCTTTGGAATGCTAAGATAATCAGTATGTACTACCAACCCTTCATCAGTGTACAAGCCTTAGCAATTCCAAGATAATCAGTATTTACTACAAACCCTTCATCAGTGTACAAGCCTTGTCTAGACAAAGATACTCAGTATGTACTACCAACCCTTCATCAGGGTAAAGGCCTTAGCAATGCCAAGGTAACCAGTATGTACTACTGACCCTTCATCAGTGTACAGGCCTTAGCAATGCCACGATAATCAGTATGTACCACCAACCCTTCATCAGTGTACAAGCCTTAACAATGCTATGATAATCAGTATGTACTACCAACCCCTCATCAGTGTACAAGCCTTGTCTAGACCAAGATACTCAGTATGTACTACCAACCCTTCATCAGTGTAAAGGCCTTAGCAATGGCAAGATAATCAGTATGTACTACCAACCTTTACCAGTGTACAAGCGTTAGCTATTCCAAGATAATCAGTATGTACTACTAACACTTCAACAGTGTACAAACCTTAGCAATGCCACAATAATCAGCATGTACTACCAACCCTTCATCAGTGTACAAGCCTTAGCAATACCACGATAATCAGTATGTACTACCAACCCCTCATCAGTGTACAAGCCTTAACAATGCTATGATAATCAGTAGATACTACCAGCCCTTCATCAGTGTACAAGCCTTAGCAACGCCACGATAATCTGTATGTGCTACCAACCCTTCATCAGTGTACAAGCCTTAGCAATGCCCAGATAACCAGTATGTGCTACCAACCCTTCATCAGTGTACAGGCCTTTGCAATGCCAAGATAATCAGTATGTACAACCAACCCTTTATCAGTGTACAAGCCTTAGCTATTCCAAGATAATCAGTATGTACTACAAATCCTTCATCAGTGTACAAGCCTTGTCTATACTAAGATACTCAGTATGTACTACTAACCCTTCATCAATGTAAAGGCCTTAGCAATGCCAATGTAACCAGTATGTACTACCAACCTTTATCAGTGTACAAGCCTTAGCAATGGCAAGATAATCAGTATGTACTACTAACACTTCATCAGTGTACAAGCCTTAGCAATGCCACGATAATCAGTATGTACTACCAACCCCTCATCAGTGTACAAGCCTTCGCAATGCAAAGGTAATCAGTAGGTACTACCAACCCTTCATCAGTGTACAAGCCTTAGCAATGCCACGATAATCTGTATGTGCTACCAACCCTTCATCAGTGTACAGGCCTTAGCAAAGCCATAATAATCAGTATGCACTACCAGCCCTTCATCAGTGTACAAGCCTTAGCAATGCCAAGATCATCCGTATGTACTATCAACCCTTCATCAGTGTACAAGCCTTAGAAAAGACAAGATAATCATTATGTACTACAAACAGTGTACAAGCCTTAGCAATGCCACGATAATCAATATGTACTACCAACCCTTCACCACTGTACAAGCCTTAGCAATGCCAAAATAATCAGTATGTACTACCAAATGTTCATCCGTGTACAAGCTTTAGCAATGCCAAGATTTTCAGTATGTACAACCAACCCTTCATCATTGTTCAAGCCATAGCAATGTCACGGTAATCAGTATGTACTACCAACCCTTCATCAGTGTACAAGCCTTAGCAATGCCACAACAATCAGTATGTACTACCAACCTTTCATCAGTGTACAAGCCTGAACAATGCCACGATAATCAGTATGTACTACCAACCCTTCATCAGTCTACAAGCCTTAGCAATGCCATGATAATCAGTATGCACTACCAATCCTTCATCAGTGTACAAGCCTTAGCAATGCCACGATAATCAGTATGTACTACAAACCCTTCATCAGTGTATAAGCCTTAGCAATGCCACGATAATCAGTATGTACTACCAACCCTTTATCAGTGTACAAGTTTTTGGAATGCCTCAATAATCAGTATGTACTACCAACCTTTCATCAGTGTACAAGCCTTAACAATGCCACGATAATCAGTATGTACTACCAACCCTTCATCAGTCTACAAGCCTTAGCAATGCCATGATAATCAGTATGTACTACCAACCCTTCATCAGTATACAAGCCTTAGCAATGCCACAATAATCAGTATGTACTACCAGCCGTTCATTAGTGTATAAGCTTTAGCAATGCCAAGATAATCAGAATGTACTACTAAGCCTTCATCAGTGTACAAGCTTTAGCAATGCCCAGGTAATCATTATGTACAACCAACCCTTCATCAGTGTACAAGCCTTAGCAATGCCACAATAATCAGTATGTACTGCCAACCCTTCATCAGTGTACAAGTCTTAGCAATGCCATGATAATCATTATGTACTACTAGTCCTTCGTCAGTGTACAAGCCTTAGCAATGCCACGATAATCAGTATGTACTACCAACCCTTCATCAGTGTATAAGCCTTAGCAATGTCAAGATAATCAGTATGTACTACCAATCCTTCATCAGTGTACAAGCCTTAGCAATGCCACGATAATCAGTATGTACTACCAACCCTTCATCAGTGTATAAGCCTTAGCAATGCCAAGATAATCAGTATGTACTACCAACCCTTCATCAGTGTACAAGCCTTAGCAATGCCATGATAATCAGTATGTACTACCAACCCTTCATCAGTGTACAAGCCTTTGGAATGCCACAATAATCAGTATGTACTACCAACCTTTCATCAGTGTACAAGCCTTAACAATGCCACGATAATCAGTATGTACTACCAACCCTTCATCAGTCTACAAGCCTTAGCAATGCCATGATAATCAGTATGTACTACCAACCCTTCATTAGTGTATAAGCTTTATCAATGCCTAGATAATCAGAATGTACTACTAAGCCTTCATCAGTGTACAAGCTTTAGCAATGCCCAGGTAATCATTATGTACAACCAACCCTTCATCAGTGTACAAGCCTTAGCAATGCCACAATAATCAGTATGTACTGCCAACCCTTCATCAGTGTACAAGCCTTAGCAATGCCACGATAATCAGTATGTACTACCAACCCTTCATCAGTGTATAAGCCTTAGCAATGCCAAGATAATCAGTATGTACTACCAACCCTTCATCAGGGTGCAAGCCTTAGCAATGCCCAGATAATCAGTATGTACGACCAACCCTTCATCAGTGTACAAACCATAGCAATGCCAAATAATCAGTATGTACTACCAACCCTTCATCAGTGTACAAGCCTTAGCAATGCCCAGATAACCAGTATGTGCTACGATCCCTTCATCAGTGTACAAGCCTTAGCAATGCCAAGATAATCAGTATGTACAACAATCCTTCATCAGTGTACAAGCGTTAGCAATGCCAAGATAATCAGTATGTACTACCAACCCTTCACCAGTGTACAAGCGTTAGCAATGCCATGATAGTCAGTATGTACTACCAACCCTTCATCAGTGTACAAGCCTTAGCAATGCCAAGATAATCAGTATGTACTACCAACCCTTCATCAGTGTACAAGCCTTAGCAATGCCACAATAATCATTATGTACTACCACCCTTTCATCAGTGTGCAAGCCTTAACAATGCCACGATAATCAGTATGTTCTACAAACCCTTCATCAGTGTACAAGCCTTAGCAATGCCAGGATAATCAAGATGTACTACCAACCCTTCACCACTGTACAAGCCTTAGCAATGCCAAAATAATCAGCATGTATTACCAAATGTTCATCCGTGTACAAGCCTTAGCAATGCTAAGATTATCTGTATGTACTACCAACCCTTCATCATTGTTCAAGCCATAGCAATATCACAATAATCAGTATGTACTACCAACCCTTCATCAGTGTACAAGCCTTAGCAATGCCACAATAATCAGTATGTACTACCACCCTTTCATCAGTGTGCAAGCCTTAACAATGCCACGATAACCAGTATGTACTACCAACCCTTCATCAGTTTAGAATCCTTAGCAATGCCACGATAATCAGTATGTTCTACCAACCCTTCGTCAGTGTACAAGCCTAAGCAATGCCATGATAATCAGTATGTACTACAAACCCTTCATCAGTGTACAACCCTTAGCAATGCCATGATAATCAGTATGTACTACCAACCCTTCATCAGTGTACAAGCCTTAGCAATGCCAACATAATCAGTATGTACTACCAAACCTTCATCAGTGTACAAGCGTTAGCAATGCCATGATAATCATTATGTACAACCAACCCTTCATCAGTATACAAGCCTTAGCAATGCCAAGATACTCAGTATGTACTACTGACCCTTCATCAGTGTACAAGCCTCAGCAATGCCAAGATAATCAGTATGTACTACCAACCCTTCATCAAAGTACAAGCCTTAGCAATGACAAAATAATCAGTATGTTCTACCAACCCTTCATCAGTGTTCAAGCCTTAGCAATGCCTAGATAACCAGTATGTGCTACCAACTCTTCATCAGTGTACAAGCCTTAGCAATGCCACAATAATCAGTATGTACTACCGACCCTTCATCAGTGTACAAGCCTTAGCAATGCCACGATAATCAGTATCTACTACCAACCCTTCATCAATGTACAGGCCTTTGGAATGCCAAGATAATCAGTATGTACTACCAACCCTTCATCAGTGTACAAGCCTTAACAATGCCACGATAATCAGTATGTACTACCAACCCTTCATCAGTCTACAAGCCTTAGCAATGCCATGATAATCAGTATGTACTACCAACCCTTCATCAGTCTACAAGCCTTAGCAATGCCATGATAATCAGTATGTACTACCAACCCTTCATTAGTGTATAAGCTTTATCAATGCCTAGATAATCAGAATGTACTACTAAGCCTTCATCAGTGTACAAGCTTTAGCAATGCCCAGGTAATCATTATGTACAACCAACCCTTCATCAATGTACAAGCCTTAGCAATGCCACAATAATCAGTATGTACTGCTAACCCTTCATCAGTGTACAAGCCTTAGCAATGCCACGATAATCAGTATGTACTACCAACCCTTCATCAGTGTATAAGCCTTAGCAATGCCAAGATAATCAGTATGTACTACCAACCCTTCATCAGGGTACAAGCCTTAGCAATGCCCAGATAATCAGTATGTACGACCAACCCTTCATCAGTGTACAAACCATAGCAATGCCAAATAATCAGTATGTACTACGAACCCTTCATCAGTGTACAAGCCTTAGCAATGCCCAGATAACCAGTATGTGCTACCAACACTTCATCATTGTACAAGACTTAGCAATGCCAAGATAATTAGTATGTACAACAACCCTTCATCAGTGTTCAAGCCTTAGCAATGCCAAGATAATCAGTATGTACTACCAACCCTTCACCAGTGTACAAGCGTTAGCAATGCCATGATAATCAGTATGTACTACCAACCCTTCATCAGTGTACAAGCCTTAGCAATAGCAAGATACTCATTATGTACTACCAACCCTTCATCATTGCTCAAGCCATAGCAATGTCACAATAATCAGTATGTACTACAAACCCTTCATCAGTGTACAAGCCTTAGCAATGCCACAATAATCATTATGTACTACCACCCTTTCATCAGTGTGCAAGCCTTAACAATGCCACGATAATCAGTATGTACTACAAACCCTTCATCAGTGTGCAAGCCTTAACAATGCCACGATAATCAGTATGTACTACCAACCCTTCACCACTGTACAAGCCTTAGCAATGCCAAAATAATCAGTATGTATTACCAAATGTTCATCCATGTACAAGCCTTAGCAATGCCAAGATTATCTGTATGTACTACCAACCCTTCATCATTGTTCAAGCCATAGCAATGTCACAATAATCAGTATGTACTACCAACTCTTCATCAGTGTACAAGCCTTAGCAATGCCACAATAATCAGTATGTACTACCACCCTTTCATCAGTGTGCAAGCCTTAACAATGCCATGATAATCATTATGTACAACCAACCCTTCATCAGTATACAAGCCTTAGCAATGCCAAGATACTCAGTATGTACTACTGACCCTTCATCAGTGTACAAGCCTTAGCAATGCCAAGATAATCAGTATGTACTACCAACCCTTCATCAAAGTACAAGCCTTAGCAATGCCAAAATAATCAGTATGTTCTACCAACCCTTCATCAGTGTTCAAGCCTTAGCAATGCCTAGATAACCAGTATGTGCTACCAACTCTTCATCAGTGTACAAGCCTTAGCAATGCCACAATAATCAGTATGTACTACCGACCCTTCATCAGTGTACAAGCCTTAGCAATGCCACGATAATCAGTATCTACTACCAACCCTTCATCAGTGTACAGGCCTTTGGAATGCCAAGATAATCAGTATGTACTACCAACCCTTCATCAGTGTACAGGCCTTTACAATGCCAAGATAATCAGTATGTACTACCAACCCTTCATCAGTGTACAAGCCTTAGCAATTCCAAGATAATCAGTATGTACTACAAACCCTTCATCAGTGTACAAGCCTTGTCTATACCAAGATACTCAGTATGTACTACCAACCCTTCATCAGTGTAAAGGCCTTAGCAATGCCAAGGTAACCAGTATGTACTACCGACCCTTCATCAGTGTACAAGCCTTAGCAATGCCACGATAATCAGTATGTACCACCAACCCTTCATCAGTGTACAAGCCTTAACAATGCTATGATAACCAGTATGTACTACCAACCCCTCATCAGTGTACAAGCCTTGTCTAGACCAAGATACTCAGTATGTACTACCAACCCTTCATCAGTGTAAAGGCTTTAGCAATGGCAAGATAATCAGTATGTACTACCAACCTTTATCAGTGTACAAGCGTTAGCTATTCCAAGATAATCAGTATGTACTACTAACACTTCATCAGTATACAAACCTTAGCAATGCCACAATAATCAGCATGTACTACCAACCCTTCATCAGTGTACAAGTCTTAGCAATGCCACGATACTCCGTATGTACTATCAACCCTTCATCAGTGTACAAGCCTTAACAATGCTATGATAATCAGTATGTACTACCAACCCCTCATCAGTGTACAAGCCTTCGCAGTGCATAGGTAATCAGTAGGTACTACCAGCTCTTCATCAGTGTACAAGCCTTAGCAATGCCACGATAATCTGTATGTGCTACCAACCCTTCATCAGTGTACAGGCCTTAGCAATGCCATAATAATCGATATGCACTACCAGCCCTTCATCAGTGTGCAAGCCTTAGCAATGCCAAGATCATCCGTCTGTACTATCAACCCTTCATCAGTGTACAAGCCTTAGAAAAGACTAGATAATCAGTATGTACTACAAACCCTTTATCAGTTTACATGCCTTAGCAATGCCAAAATAATCAGTATGTACTTCCAACCATTCATCCGTGTACAAGCCTTAGCAATGCCAAGATTATCAATATGTACTACCAACCCTTCATCATTGTTCAAGCCATAGCAATATCACGATAATCAGTATGTACTACCAACCCTTCATCAGTGTACAAGCCATAGCAATATCACGATAATCAGTATGTACTACCAACCCTTCATCAGTGTACAAGCCATAGCAATGTCATGATGATCAGTATGTACTACCAACCCTTCATCAGTGTACAAGCCATAGCAATGCCAAGATAATCAATATGTACTACCAACCCTTCATCAGTGTGCAAGCCTTAGCAATGCCCCGATAATCAGTATGTACTATCAACCCTTCTTCAGTGTACACAGGAGGTTTTCTTTTGTTGTATAAAACACACATACTGTGGTAGCAGTTTCAGTCTAGTACACTTTTTATGTAAATGTTAAGTAGCAACACTAAGCAATATTTCAAAAGTGAAGCAAAGCAGATCTGCTTATGTAACTGTGAAGCTAGGCTGTTCAGGAGTGGGGAGGAAACTACCTCAGTACCTCAATTTATCTGGTAAAATTACTATTTTCCACTTTGATATTAATGGTAGTACACATAGATCTAGCAATGTTACCCCCCACCCCCTACCCAGCTTCTTGAACGGTTAGTGTCTGTTAGGTCAGTATTGCCCTTAAATGTTTGTATATAGTACTTGTCAGACATGCTGTAGGTTTTACTATAAAAATTTGGAGGGAGAAACAAAGTGTCTTCCTTGGTTCCATATAACATCAGGAGCCAATTCTCTGTATGCACTGCTTGCATCCTTTGTTGAACGTCAAGTTCTAATCCATCATTTACTTTTGCTATGACATTAGGTTATAGGATTAATTTAAAGTTAAATATTGCAGATTTAGTTCCCTAAATATCTGAAGATGTCATTCTGCCAGTTAAATGGAAAACTTTCTTTGTATAATGTATTAATTATTCTCTGCTATTGTCTGTTATTGTTTTTCCAAACTTTTCATATGTCACTAAATATGATAGACCCTACAAAGAATCATATATGTTTAAGGCCTCTCTGTCATAAGTAAAATCCAAATGTTAGGAAGCCTACATAAATTATTTGCATAAAGAATAACTACTGTTGGACACATTACAAATTCAGTAGTAAATTGGGGGTGCATAAATTATAGTCTGTGCATTATTGATTATTCAAGAGGATCCAATAAATATGTTTTACCTAATCAACAATGAAGAATTGATTGCTCTGATGGGTCTGTCATTTATCATTCTTGGAAAGATGGTAGACTGTTGTCTGTGGCCCATTACAGAAAAGACCAAAAGGAAAATTTATTTCTATACAGAACCAGCAGTCTTTGCAATAAATTGCCGTTATGCATTAGATCTACAACTTCTTTTTCTTCTTCTTTCGGCTTTTTCCCTATTAGGGGTCACCACAGTGGCTCACCTGTCCACTCATGATTGGCAGTGGAGTTTTACAGTGTCGAGTTGCCTGCCCGGTGCCCAACCTTCCACAGAAGGCACACACACGCACTCTCACCTAGGGCCAACTTAGAGTGTCCAATCTACAACTGCACCAGATAAATAAAAAGAAGTTAGAGCTAGCGATAGTTTGGTGACCTGAAATGTAGATAAAAAACTCAAGAGTGAAGGAACTATGATTACCTTCTTCATACGTTCAGAGCCTGTTGCTATGTAACCTTAGGACTAGTGAGAGACCTAAAGCTGTTGGCCATGAATGTAAAAAAAATAAATAAACTGTGATTCCAGCAACAAAAACAATGAATTTTGGGACCCAGAGTTAGACCAGTAAAGCATGTTACATAGGGAATTCTCCTCCTGTACCTTCACCAACCTGCTATTTACATACTGTATACTGCCTCCAAGATCACAAGGCCTGAGAATAGGGGAATGCTCTGTGGTAATCCATTGTTAGACTCAATATATATTTTCCTGATCACATTAGCAGTTTCAGTACTCTGTGCATTACATTTACGATTCTCCCAATTTCAAAAGGCACCTATGATGAACATTGCAGTAGATTAAAAAAATACACAACAGCTAAGCTTTCATAGTTTTTGCATGCATTATAGCCTGTAGCATATACAAGTAAAATAATATATAAATAAAGCTTTTGACTTGTTATGCTATTATCTTTCATGATATGAGACCCAAAACAGATTATGACCTTATAACTGCACCAAGCATGGATAGACATTTCACTATCACTCACCTGCTGGCATACATTGTATAGGGGTGTGAAAAAGTTTTTGCAGTATAAAGGCAGTGGTCATGATTCAAGAAGCTACTTGAGACCACAGGCCAACATGACAGCATTTTCTAACTCAGCAAAGAAGTTATATAATATGAACCTTGACACAACCTAGTAATGATGAGAAGGGACTGCCTAGTGATGTTAGCATGGTGTAAAAATAGACACTGTATGATGAGAAAGGACTGACTAGTGATGCTAGCATGGTGTAAAAATAGACACTGTATGATGAGAAAGGACTGCCTAGTGATGTTAGCATGGTGTAAAAATAGACACTGTATGATGAGAAAGGACTGACTAGTGATGCTAGCATGGTGTAAAAATAGACACTGTATGATGATGAGGACTGCCCTAGATGTGATGCATGGTGTAAAAATAGACACTGTATGATGAGAAAGGGCTGACTAGTGATGCTAGCATGGTGTAAAAATAGACACTGTAATATGCATGAACTGGATTTCTGCAAGACTAGCGAATGATATATGGTAAAGACTTACTACATTGCTGTAATATAAGCCAGTCTGGCTATTTTGTAACTCATGGATTCATTGCACTCCACAAGTGTAATCAAAAGCCAGTCTTGATGTCATATTAAGACTTAATACACTGCAGCTAAGAAGGTTAGTTACTGTTATCAGAAGGTACGTGCATGGTTCAGTAATATGTTCTGGACTGGGGGGAGGCTAGGGTGCAGTTTGCCTTTACTGAGTACAAACTGGACATTCCTGCCGACACCCCATTTGTTCAGTTTTGGTTTATTGTGGTTCGTTAAAACCCATTAAGCATAGTGTGTCTCAGAGGTGCACTGTATTGATTTTTCACTTTCCCAACTGTATTATGATCACAGAAGAGGTGTATTTAAGTTAGGGTGGTGTGGAGGTCAAGCACCCACATGGTGGGTGCAAGGTTTTTGCCACCCCAAAGACATTTTTTTCTGTTTGCATCTGTTTTTTGAGTTACATTTTTTAATGGTAAACATTGCTGGATATCTTGATGGAACATAGGAAAAGTCATTTCACAGTAAAAACATGTAAGTTTATATCACTAAAAGTTTTTAATGGAAATGGATGAGCTACTAACTGCCAAAAAGATCATCATTTGTGTGCTCTCATGACACACAAGACAAAATAAATCACTGAAATATATTTATTTCAGGATGTCACAAAGGCAATAAGGGCTGGGTGTAGATCATCACACTACATCAGCCTAATTGTGATTTGTGTTGTTACTGCTCGCATAATTCATTCTCTTTCACGCCTCTCATACTTTTGAATAAGGCTTTTCTTTTCTTAATTTTTACACACCTCCTTCATATTATGGTCGGTGTACCACACTGTCTTAACTGTGACTATTCTTGCAACATATCTATTTCAAAAAGTGCCAAAAAATGGAAGTAATCATCTTTGCCTATGCCCTCATGTAAAGCAGCATTCTGTCCCTAATCCATGTCTGATGTTGTGAACTCTATCTGTGAAGATATTTCAGCAGTCACCTGTTTGTGCCCAAGTGTTCATTATAATTTTTTTTTAATTTTATGCTTAATAAATGGGAAGGCCTTACTGAGCAATGGGTCTGGATGGAAAGATAAGGCCTAGATGTAGAGATAAAAACAGTGCAAAAAGGAAAAGGAAATGAGAGAGAGAGAGAGAGAGTTTGTTTGGTACTGACATCATCCTCAAGCCTTGGTGGGTACCTCCATGTGGTGGGGTGTTGTTTACTTATGTATATATATATATATATATATATATATATATATATATATATATATATATATATCATGAAAAAAAGAAAAAAAAGAAAGAGCTGGGTGCTCTCATCAAAGGAAAAAAAAGTTCTCAGCCCTGGGAAATGATGTAGGGCCAGGACCGGTATAGTGACTAATACAGAGAACTCTAGAAATAGAAGAGATCTTGCTACTGTGTTAGGCCCTGCTTCAATAGAGGGCCCCACTGTAGCAGTAAAAAGCAACAGTATAAAGAAGTTAAAGAGTTACCAACCAGACAACATGCCTGGAAAAGGGAAAATGTACTAAACCAGAATTCCCAAACTGCAAGAACAAAGGAAAAATACAGAAAAGAAGAATCACTGAACAATGGCAAAGTATACAGATGACAATTTAAGTAAGGAATATTTTAGAAGACTAAAATTAATGCTTAAAACTGCTTTGACCACTAGGAATAAAGTTCAGCAATTCATGTTTTGACTTATAGCTTTGGGGTGACTGGCTAACCATACAAAGACCTGGATAAGCTTGACAAGCAAACAAGAAAATTGCTCCATGCCCATCAAATAATAGACAAGAATTAGTGTTTACCAAGACTTTACATCCCTCAGTCTGAAGGAGGTAAAGGCATCCTTGAAATCAACTATACATATAGGTCAGCGATTGTGGGATTGCATACATGGTAATTGATATCATCAGAGCCAAAGATATTAAAAGTTCTAAAACATGAACAAAAAGAGTCCAAGATGACCTCTTTGCTTAGGTTAGCAGAAGTCTTTGGGGAAACAGTAGTTATGGAAATCTGACTAAACATGAATAGAATAAGGTGGCAACAGAAAGGGCAAAAAAAAAGAAAGAATACAAAGAACAGCATTAGAAAAAAATAAAACAGAAATGGAAAGATCATAATTATAGATATCTGCTGGAACAGCCACATGTTAACCAAGAGTTGAGGTGCAAATGGCTTTGATGGGGTGAATTTAAACCAAAAGAGGAAAGGTTAATATTGGCAGCCCAATATAGTACATTACATACTAGATGGTTCATAAAATTTACAGAAAAGGCAGGAGATACAGACAAATGTAGGATATGCAGTACAGAACTAAAAATAGTTACACAACTTGTTGCAGGGTATGATACACCCATGGCTGAAGGTGTGTATACTGAAAGACACAACAATGTGGCAAGTTGTTACACTGGAGGCCTTGTAAACATTAGAACATAGAGTCAGGAGAGACATTGGAAACATGAACCGCAAAGGATTGTTGAACATGATGAAGTAATGATTACATGGGACCATCTCATACCAGCAACTAAGAAGGCAGAACAAACAGACTGGATATTGTGGTTCAAGAGAAAAAGACACAGATATCTTTAATTACTGAAATTGCTACACCCAGTGACTACAGTTTCTTACGACCTGAAGGACTTACATTTGTAAAATAACAGGACTTGCAACAGAAACTAGAGCAATGTGGAATAAGGGCACACATATAGCTTCAGTTGTAGTAGAAGCAACTGAAATAATACAAAAGAGTCTTCAAACATAACTAAATGTGCTACAGATAAAAGTGACTGCTTATGAACAGCAGAAGGAGGTAATTCTGGGTGCAGTGCCAGTGCTGAGAAGAGTACTTGCATCAAATGTTAAAGACTGAAGCAAAACTGATTTCTTGAACTGTAATTAAGCTCTGACTTAGGAATGGGGTCAATTCCTGTCAAGGTATGAAAAAGCTAAGCATACAGAGAAATTAAAAGCAATGTCCACTGATGTAAGAGTGCCAGACAAAAATTCTTCAAAACTAGGTGTGAGAAACAGTATCTCATTCTGCTAACATATTTTATCATAACTGGTGTCAGAAACATCAACACTGTACTAATATTCATAATCATACCTGACATCAGTATCACTTTAAGTGCACGTGACAAACAGTGTCATATAGTACTTCTGCTTAATGATATACTGTACACAAGCCTGATAATGCTATTAGTAGTGCTTGCATCTTGGTTTGATTGCCTTCATAATGCTGAACCTTTGTTAATGAGCTAGAATCTGAATTTTTTATTTATTTTGAATTTGTTAATTGGGGTAGAGCAGTGATCCCATTGGACCTACTTCAGTCTCAGCCTGAGAGGTAAACACAAAAGATACCTGACATATACTTATATGAATTGAAAGAAAAAAATGCAGTCCAGATATATTAATTATATGTAAAGTGAATATCAGAGTTGCCTTGAGGCTATACAGACAATTGATATATGACATTATATACAGGGTGACAGACAAGGCACAATATATACATACCTTATATATACAGAGAAGATGTCAGAGTTGACATGCTAAAAGAATCACTATGAAAGCAGAGTCAGAGCAAGCTATGCAGAGGGATGTAAGGTAGGAAAAGGCTAAGATATATGACTAGAGAAAGAGCAGTTACATTTTCCTACAGATTTGTACTGTGCTTTTATTTCTGATCAGAAAATAAGGCAAGAGTAATTGTCTTTAAGAAAAGAAGGGAGATATTTCCACAGTTTGAGACCAAGAAGAGACAGAGACAGCATGTATGTGGATTAAAGCCAAGTTTGAGGAATTTGGAGGACAGGACCTGAGTTGTTAGAACTTCTAAGGCTGTATGTTGGTGCAACTCTGAATAGTCTAGAATCTAGCAGGGGGAAGGTCTCATTTTGATAATTTTAAATGTCTGAGAACTGAGTAAAAAGTCAGCATGTTGTTTCACAGGAAGCCAGTTGGCTGTTCAATGGTTTTGCGGTTATGTTTCTTTCTTAGGTGAAGAGCTATGAATTTGTAAATGGCATTTGAGATGATTTGAATTGTAGAAGCATTCCATTTAGAGACTGCACCAATTAAAGAGAGACCAAAGTATTTGAATGTAGTGAAGTTTTCAATAGTGTTATTCAGATGATCAAGGATTTGTTGAGGTCCAGAGACAGAAGTGAGCTTTTGCCTAGGACTAAAAAGTTTATTCTTGTTTTAGAGAAGTTATGTAGAATTGTTTATAACTGACCCATTGAATAAGGGCATGAAAATTAGCCTGAGGTGTGAGTTCAAGGGAGGAAGAAGAGAAAGGGAGAGAGTGGTTGGAGTAGAATAGAACCTTGTCAACATCATAAAGCAGGAGAGGAAGATGGAGTTGTTAATGTAGATAGAAAATAGGATAAGATATCTTTGGGTGTCACCTTTCTCTAGATAGATTGATGGAGAGCTTGATGAATTAAAACTCACTGATAACTGCCAGTTAGAGAGGTAGTTTTTCAACTAGGACAGTGTCATTGCTAATGCCAATTTCACAGAGATGGTCTAGGTGAAGTGAGTGATCGACAAGATCAAATTCTTTGTTGAAGTCAATAAAAATGGTTCCAGTATTTAGGATTTTGTCCATTTCAACAAAAATGGTATCAACAAGTATCTTGATAGCTGAAAATGTACTGTGATCAGACCAAACATCATGATGCTATTAACTCAGAAGGTGGCATTGGCTGGTGTTTTTATGAAGTTGCATATAAAGTAATTCTTTCAGAATCTTTAAAGAGGAGGGACATTAGAAATGGACCATAAGTCTGAGGAGTTGGAAGGACTGGGTTTCTAAAAGAGGGATTTTACAATGGCAGTTTCCAGATATTAGGCTAATATTGAGTATAACACACAAATTGTAGATGTCTTTCAATTAGGTTATCATGTTTCTGCAGTGATAAATAAGCCATGGTTGCAGTGGCGGCTGGTGACTTCAAATCAAAGGGGGGCTGCAGGAGACAGGTGAATGGGCATGCCAAACTGTCATTATGAGAGTCCAATCAAGGCACAGTGAAGTGTAGAAGAAAAATAATATTTCAATGCATTGATATCTATATGGAAACAAAAAGGTTGTGAGGCATGAAAAATGAAATTACTTTTGTGACAGTCAAAGTCAAGTATAAGAAAAACAAGCAGCACTCAACAGTTCTAATTAGAATTTATGTTCAGCTCTATAAAACTTGTAAAATGCTTCTTATCCAAAAAGACCTGCTGCCTGACAACTATCTACTTGTTTCATGGGAATGAAAAGCAAATAAGAAACAAGCTCAAGATACATTGCTTAAAGGATTACTGTACAGGTAATGGACCACACATTCTAGATTGGCATCTGTTTGGTTTAAAGATGACTGCAAGTCTTCAACTAATATAATGAGCTTCTTAAAATAATGTAATCCTGTACTTTATTACAAATTCTGTCATATGCATTTCAATACCCAAGGCTTATACATTATCTAGTTATGTAAGTATTATCTGCATGCCAACAACATAAAGGCTTTCAGTGTTGGCAATTCTTTAACAGTATGCTTATTAAAGCTTAATTGCATCTTACAATCTCAGACAAGCTTACCTGATGGTCATTAAAGCATTGCTACTTAAACCAGAGCAACAGGCACTTTCTGAGTAATAATAAGCATAAATCAACAGTAAAAAAATATGACCGAAACCAGAACATTCTGCAAAATCAAGGATAGAATAAAAGTAGCACTTGTGTCTACCTTGGATCACATTTACACTGCATAACTGCTCCTTGCCTTGGTTGGACACATCCAGACTCACTACATGGGGAATTTGAAATGTCTCTGGCTGACTGTGATGGGCCTGACATATTTGTCATACCTCTCAACCTCAGAACAAGAAATATGGACAGAGTCATACAAAGAAGTGGGACAAAGGCTCAAAAATAAGGACAATTTTTAAATATTGCTCTTATAAACTTAGAAAGATAATAGTAGGTCTTGCATTAGTATGAATTTTCTAAAAGGTATGAAATCTGAAACTCAAATGTCTGTCATTATTTTCTAACTTCAGTCTTTAATGATTTGCCACTAATTTGCCAAAAAACATGATTTTATGAAAAAATGGACCAAAAATGTGATGCAAAAATATAAAATAGCCACACAATACAGCTGGAAACCTGTCAAAGAAGGGACAGTTTTTTTTAATATTAGTAAGGCTAACCTGAGCAGCTGACAAAATAAAATAATCTGCATGCATTTCTGAAATAAAAGTAATCTATAACTCTGAGTATTACAGTTATTTCTTAATTGTCTTCCAAAATTGCCATTTTGCAGTGGGATTATTAGGGGATGAACAACATTTTGAACCAAAATCGGGGACAGTTGAGAGGTTTGGATATGCCTAATTCTATAAAGCAATTTATTTGCATGTGCCTGTCAATGCAGGAAATCTGGACAAGGCCAAATATACTGGGGGAACATATAAACAGTACTATAAATTGTTGTATAAACTGAGACAATTGATAGAATAACAGGTCTTACTTTAGCATGCATTTTTCTGAAGGTTATGAAGTCTGAAACCCAGTGTCTGTCATTATTTAGTGACTTAATTCCAAAATTATTTGCCATAAAGCCACACATTTTATGAGGAACAAACCAAAAATAAGAAGAAAAAATCTATTCATTCTGTGAAAATCTGGACAGTTGAGAGGTATAGTTCAGCCGGGGCTGTCTTTGAGTTTGCTGCCCTTCCCCCCTCACAAAATCATGGTCGAATGTTGCCTCCTCCCTGCAGCCATTCCAATGAACCATTACTTGGCTATTTCACCCCATTTACCATAAACACTAATGTGCATAATGCTTTACTTCTACGATGATTTGGACTTCATTTGAAAGTTTTATTTTGCATTTACAGCACAGACACTAAGACATCTACTAAACAAAGCAATGCAGTCTCATATTGAAAACAGACTTAGAATTAAAACTTCTCTGCCCTTGAAACTCACATTCATTGAAACAGCATTGAAACCCACATTCAAAGAAAATACATTTTGCCAGTGGCAGATAAAGATTAACTTTTGTCTGTTTTCAAATCATAGGCTCCTTGCACACGAAACATACACGTGGTGTTTGATACACATTCCTGATTGTATTAAATTATATTCCTTGCACAATATAGCACAGTTGTTAGAGGGCATTTTAAATTTGTTTTGAACATTTTTCCAGTAAACAATGAAACAAAATGCATGCACCAATAATGACAAAACTGCCCAATTCAGAACATATGTATCATAAAAGTCTACTCAAACTTCTACAGTCCACCAGTATCAGTAAATATGCACAATCTCTGAAGAAGTAAAAGTCATCTAAATAATTCCACATTAAAGAAATCTGTAACTAATGAAGAGTTGCTGCTAGTAAACAACTTTATATTTCATTGTTTCATCTACGAATAAAGTGCCTATTGCCCTTGAGGAATAAATTGCCTAAGTTGCATTAAAAAATGATAAGCTAGTAATATTGCATTAGGGAATGAATGGCAAACTGATAACAGGTTCATAGTTACTAGGTATCTTCACCAAAATAGACTGCAGCATCCACCCCCTTTACAATACAGTACAGTATCAGCAATGCATTTACCTACTCTGGGAGTAGAACACACAGCCTTCTGCACCAAAAGCAAGTACACTACCTGTTGTGCTATTAACAATGCAAGCAGACTTGGCATAAGCAGCACTAAATTTTTGTTCCCCTTGTAAAATCTGCTTGACACTCAGTTGCCTCTCTGAACTTTGCAGCAAAAGAAATCTGGAGGCAGAAGACCAAAAATCAGGGACACATTTTAAACATTGCTTGTATAATGTTGGAAAGCTGTTAGAATAAAATGCTGTTTTGCCACCATACATTTCACTGCCAAGTATTGAACCCAGAACCCTGTGCAAAACAGTCATAGGAATGTACCACGATGCCAAATCATCTGTTTTATGAAAGAAAGGAAGACTGAAACTTAAATGGCTACCATTTAGTGAATTCAGTTCTCACCATAGCTGTCAACATCTTAGCACAGAACAACTGAACAAAGCCAATAATGGGGGAATACAGCCCCCAAACATATTCAGTGAGTTTAGTTATCACCATAGCTCTCAACCTTGACACAAAAAAACCTGGACAAAGCCAATAATGGGGGAATACATCCAACAATAGGGACAAATATCCATTGAGGACACCAGAGCAAACCCACACAAACACAGGGAGGACATGCAGACTCCACACAGAAGGCACCACAGCCAAGAATCAAACCAGACAACCTGTAGCTGTCAGGCAATAATACTACCATTGCACTACTGGCTGTGTTAAGTAACAAAACTATAGAAACCACAGACTTTATGAGGACAGAACAAACAAATATGAGGCAAAAATCTGCAAATGTTTTACAAATGGTGGAATTCAAGCTCTTGCCACATGGGCCTAAGGTACAGGGTTCAAGCCTTATTCTCTATCCACCACCACCATGTAATACACAGTTTATATGGCTGTCGTACTGTAGGCACCAACTGGCTTTTAACAACTTTTCACATCTGTTTTAGCTCACGCAATCCAACAGTGGAAAATGTTTAAACACATATTGAGATTTACTAGTCACTTAGGCCAACACTACTTTATCCCAAATGTGTGTGGTGATCTTATATGCAGGATTTCATTTGTAATTGTGTTGGGTAATTAATCTTCCAGGCTGCATGTGACTGACTTAAAGCAAAGCTAACAGTGAAGTAACTACTGGTTTTGTTATTTTTAAACATCTTCAGCGTCAGTTCCTCTCCTTGTTCATGGAAGTATGAACTCTTTCATGAGCTAAATTTTTACTTTATGTGACAACTGAGAAATGCTGCCTGCTGTGGACATAAAACACGGGAAATTATTTCCAGTTAAACTGTGCAGGAGTGCCAGCTTATTATCACACTACAGTGCTTTTTAGCTACAAGAAGAATCTCTATGAAGTTCACAACTTCCCTTCCATCTGTGCTTATTGTAGATAGTTTTGTATCACTTATTTGTGCATCATGGGCATTGCAGTTTGTTTTATATTATAGACTTTGCTTTGTAGTAACTGTTTGTGGATGATGTCATATAGCTGATGCTGATAACATGTTGGGCACTTCAAAGTCAGATTTCACGGCATCAATCACATCAGAGAGCAGAGGAGAGTTGATTACTAGTGCAAATAAGTTAACAGATTCAACATCAACACTGTAGTGATATCACTCTGACCGGACACGAATAGCACAATATATACTTACTTTAATTCTGCACCTTCACTCTGCTCTTTTCTTCTTTTCTTTCTTTTTTCTTCTTTCTTCTTGTTCTTCTGTTCTTCCTTCTCTCTCTAGCACAACCAAATAAGTAAAATCCTGTCCGATTCCAATCCAATTAATGCCAAAACAAAAAGGTCAATCTTTTCCCAGCACATAAAGCCAATCAGCAGCATTTAGCCCAGCAAGCACGCTGCGATGTGCTGCGGATCGCCGCAGTCCGTTCTTTCAACTGGCGCGGTTTGGAACCGATAGACTTCTGGGCATCACAATGATGCCTTCATTACTCCTCCGGGCTGCAATGAAAACAAAAAAAAAAAGTTGTTTAAAACCGACGCCGAGGCGGTTGTTAAAGTGTGCAATGCGCATGCTTAAGTCGCGGAGGACTCATTTATTTTAAAGTACAAAAAAAAAGTTTTTTTTACATTATTTTTTAAAACATAAACAATTACTACTATTTAGCTGAGGGGGCTGCAGTCCGGCAGTCCGATGCCACGAGCCGCCCCTGCATGGTTGAAGTTTGTCTGTTCTTGGGAAGTTATCAAGCTTAACCTGTTAAAGCAGATGGTGGATATATTTGGATGTGGTAGTTCTGAAACAGAATGAAGAGCTGTATGGAGGGATGGTGGGGATGGCAGAAACAGTTTGGAACTGGCTGGATTAAGGGGTGAGAAGTTAGCTGAAATAAGAAAGGAAATCAGAGATAGAAAGTTAAGATGATATGGAATTTATAGATAGAAGGTTATTCCATCCTGTAAGATGTCTGGCCTTTTTACAAAGGTTTTTGGTTTATTTTATTAGTGAGGTTGCAAATAATTTCAGCAGGTAACTTTTATGGTGGTGTATTGCTTGCTTTGCAAGGTTACATAACTGGATGTAGCATTGTTTGTTTATGGTAGTGGGAAGGGCTTACAAAGAATGTCATGCCTTGCCTCTGAGTTGTAGAACAGCTTTAAATTCATAGATTAACCAGTTACTAGTTTTTCGTTTGTATAGTCTTTGGATTAGAGTGAAGCAGGAGTCTTTCACGTCAGTCAGTAATGACATGAATAAATCTGCAGCAGTATTAGGCTCAGTTGAATTCAGAATTAATGACCAGTCAATTTATTGGGGGTTTGCATAATGATTAAGATGTTTGCCTTATAGACACAATCTACAGAGTTTGATTCTCACCTTTGTGAAGCTTGGCTAGGCTTTAAAAGGCCCCCTGGGGTCATTAGCCCAGTAATCACCTATAAACCCATGAAGACAGGATGGATTTACATTTGTTTGCTTTTCAAATACACAAAAGGGGATTTATTCATAAAATAAATACTCTTTAACAACAGAAATGTATATTGACTATATTTGTTTAATTAAATAGCTGTTCTTCAACACTGAAGGTCTGGTGAAATCAGATAACTCTTTATAGGTTTATAGGTTCATAGGTGTTTACTATGCTAATGACCACAAGCGCATTTTTTAGCCTAGTAATGCATCCCAAATCACCAACAAGTTCTGGTACCATTGATAAGTGTAAGCAGGGGCATAGGAGATGAAACATTTACAAGCGGGGGCCTGAGAGATGAACCATTTACAGGTTGCTGCTGTCCATTAGAGACATAGGTACCAAACCAGGGATGAATTTCCTGTTGCCCATCCAATTGTCCAAGTTGCACTTGAATTGGGTTATGGAGGATCTCTGCTTCACATGGATGGGGATCCTGTTCCAGAGATGGGGATAGTCTCTGGGATACATACCTGTCTCTCTAGCAGGTCCTATTTATATCACAGGCAAGGTTTAAGTCTTTATAATAGGTAATTCAGGTGCTGTTTGTTTTGTGGATATGCAGGAGGTCCATCAGTGTGGGATCTGACAATGCCCTGTACACCAGGCATAGCTATCCCCTCAACAGCCTGTAGGAGACAGAATACAAGGCTAGGGCCTTGCGGAGGTCTGCATAGGACATGTTCCTTATGCCCTGTATTCTTTTAGTGAGGAACCTCTGTGGAAGTTCCAGTTGTTGGATATGCCTGATTAGGTACATACTAAAGGGGGCATTGTTCTCAATGATAGATCTGATGAATGCTGAATACATTGGAACAATGACTTCCTTGGTGCTAGATGCTATACCTTTGTTTATAAGTTGTGCAACATAGAATGATTTACTCACTACTGTAGGCATGTGATGATGACAGGTTAAATTACTGTCTATGTATGTCCCCAAGTCCCTGACTACTAGGTCAGTTCTAAGGGATGTGTTGTCAATATGATAGTTAGCATGGGTGGATGACTTCCTAAAGGATACTATTATGCATTTCTTGGCATTTAGTTTTAGTCCATGGCTGTGACACCAGTTGTTTGTCTGTGTCAGCCCCTCCTGGAGAACATTTGTGTTGATGTGAGATTCAGTGATAGCTCCTAATATGCAATCATCAGCACATTTAGTCAATCAGAGACCACTGACATTGGCTTCTCAGAAGTAAATGCCACAAAGGAGCAGTCCAAGGACTGATTCCCGAGGGACTCCACTTGGGACTGGCCTCTTTGTAGAGGTAGAGCCCCCTATTTTAACTGTCTGGGTCCTGTCTGTGAGCCAGTTGGCTATCCAACGGCTGACATACGGGTTTATACCTAACCTCCTGAGTTTGTCAGCAATGGCAGAGTGGAGTATTTTGTCAAATGACTTGACCAGGTCTAGGTAGGCAGCATGAATAATTTGGCCCTCATCCATTGCTTTGGTGATTTTCTCAAAGAAGTCCACCAGGTTGACTAGGCATAACCTGCCCTTGATGAAACCAAGCTGGATTGGGTCCATTGTTTGGATGTTTACTATATCATTATTGATCAATTCCATGATAATTCTTTCCATGACTTTGCATATAAGACTAGTGAGAATTATGGTTCTGTAGTTTGCAGGGTCTATAGATGGACCACCTTTGTGCAGTGGTATGGCTGTTGCTGTTCTCCATTTATGAGCACAATGCCTGTTTGGAGGCTACAGTTGGCAATTCCAGAAGACCTGATAGGCCATGTTTCATGCTATTTAGAAGCCACCCTGGGATATTGTCCTGGAACATTGATGCAGTGTTCTTGGCCTTAAATAGAACATTAAAGACCTGTTTCATAGTGACAGCAGAGGGAGTTATATGTGATGGTATTTCCTGAGAGAAGTTTGATGGGGAGAGGGTAAAGTTGGAGATGAATTTATCACCCTGTAGGTTTGCCGTATCTTCTGGCTCAGTATAGATTGATCCATTTACAAAGATCCCTGCATACAACTGTGTATTGCCTTTGAGGCTGTGGACATAGCTAAAGAATGCCTTATTGTTGTCATTGGCCCGGGAGGCCAAATTTACCTCAAATGTGGCTTTGGTAGACTTTATTTATTGATTTTGTGATTCCACCAGGGTGGCTTGTTTTTTGATTCAGTTTTGTACTTCTTTCTGGTGGGTACAGCTGCCTCTATGCTTCTATTAATATACTTTTATAGGGTTTCTGTGAACAGTTCTGCATAGGCAGCAGTGTTCTCAAGGTTTATGGGGGCTTGACATTTTGCCAGTTTATCACTTAATAGCAGGAAGTTAGCCTTAGAGTAGTTCCTGAATATTCACAAATTTAGCTGGCAGTCCAGGTTTTATTCTTACTTAAAATGAGACTGTTTTGTGGTCTGACCTTAACAGGGAATACATTACAATAGGGAGTGTGCAGCACTTTCCCATATTAGCGAGGACCAAGTCCAGTATGGTTGCCCCCCTGGTTGGTGTACTGACAATCTGGTCCAGGGAGTTTGTGTTTAAAAAATCCAGGAATCTCTTTGCCTGTATATTTTGTGTCATATAGAATTACTAGTTAATAGTGAGGTAATTAAATTCGCCCGTGAATATGGTAGTAGGTTGATGGTGAGTGTTTGCAATAAGTTTAAACACATGGTATGGGTTTCCTGTGTCACAGATGGGGACCTATAGCTTGCAAGGAAGTGGTATTGGATTTTGAATATGGTGATTTGAACACGGAGCAGCTCAAGTACATTTTCCTTTTTGACCAGCCTTGAGGTATATTTATTTTGATGTAAATTAAGACATCTCCACCTTTAGACTCTGTCTGTGCCAGGAGAATCCTTAAAGTAGTTATTTAAATGTTACATTAAATGCAAAGAAAAGTGAAAATTATTCATATGTAGAGTTTTATTCTGCAGGCAGCTCATTAAAGCCGAGTGCACCTCCAGGCATTTATGCAGTTAACTGTTGTGGTGCCTCTAGGCACCAAATATTGCTTGTTCATATTTGCATTAATAATTCCAAAACTATGCTACATACAAGGTATCAGACTATTTTATCTTGAAGCATGCATGATGGCAAACACAATTGTATTGATATTTGACCTCTGTCAATCAGTATGCTAGAATTGTATGGTGATATAATTTTTTAAAGACTCAAGCCACACCCACTGGAAGTTAAAGGTGCACACTCAAAAGAGCTGTACTGCAGGAGAATGAGTTAAACAGTGTGGTGTACCGTTTAATTAATCTGGCAAACAGCGATGGGTAACTACTAGTTGGTAGCTATTATAAAACCCTTCTTCTCAACTACTCTGATTTAAGAACAGCACTCAAAGATTCTGCATAAATTTCTAACTTTTTTAGGAAGGATTAATTACTAAATCCCTGAACAAAGTCTATACAGATATTCTTTATGACTTAAAGTATGGTGTGGTTTGTTTATAGGCACATTATTGTGCAGGAGTGAGAAGGCTCTCTTCATTTTGATGGACTGCTATGATTTCTGAAGGCTCATGCTAAGAATTTCAGATGCATTCACAAACGAAGCAATATAATTACAGTGTGAACCACAATGAACAGTGTCATGGTAAGGTGGTTTGCATGCTGCAAGAGACATTACAGGCTGCCGTGATACCCTCTACAAATTATGCTGTAATATTGCAACACAGATGTTACAGAGATCTATGCTAACCTCAACATCTGTGCTAAAAAATGCAGTTTATTTCTGTCTGGGTTTTCATACGACATATTTCATTTCAGACTCCTGGAGATATTGACTAATCTAGCATTACCACAATTCCTAGATTGTTCTGCTCAGTACATACGCACTGGTAATGAGATATGTGAAGTTAAAGGTGACACAGCACACAGAATAACTACCTGTACCCCCAGAGGGAGCAACATGGATTCTTAATGTATTGCAGTGGGATACCTTCTCAGAATATAAAATGGCTATTTTCAGAGCTTCTGTTTCCTCTACAGGATGATAATAAGCCAATAGGAGGTGAGCATTGTATTCAGAGCTACTGCAGACATACATCAGTTGTATTGCTTGTAATTACACTCTGATTTCAACAGCTTACTTTAAAGGTGATCACAGCTTATTGATACTTTACTTCTGCACCTTCAAACCAAGAAATGAATGCAAGTTTACTCCTACACCTCATAATAATGTGCTTCAAGCCACAAAGTGCCATATTAGACAGCATTTACCTTGCTCACTAAAGTATTAAGTTAAGAAAAGTCAGGCTGTGCTCCTTTCTTATACATCTATATCAGACTGTTACCTCAAAGTAACTAGAAAGAGAGCTCTGTAGTTGCTGTCTGATTTAATGCTATTATCCTTTGCTTACTGTAAATGCTCAGCACGAAATAATATAATAGTATGCATTATTTAATTATTTCATAGGGCAGATCTGGCATGAATCATTCCCTGCTGCCACAGCAGAATGATATAATAACAAACCACAGATTTAAATGACTCCCACGTTAATAAGAGCTGCAGTGACTGTCCTGTATTAATATGACAGGAATCACACAGAAAGGGATACCCTACCAAAGCTATGACAAATTCATTCTGAGATTATTATTGAAGGGATTCCACTGAAAAGAAAATCATATTTCTGCTAAATTAAACAATTAATAATAAACATAACCCAAATTCATTTGAAAAGAAAACCTCTGAAGCAAAATGTTTAATAAAGTATTAGAATCAGACTAATTCAGCTATGGAAGTATTAGTTTAGAGATTTTAATGAGTTGCTCATACCATATAGCTTCAGGCATCAGTGATAGCATGTGTGTGAGCTATTACTGATGGTGGTAGAGACTCTATTTCATCTGACAAGGTAAACTACAGAAAATAGTCCATCAGCAATATTTTACTCTGATGAGTTGCTTACCAACACATATCTTGCATTCAGCCTCTTGACATTGCTATATTTTCTCCTGCACTATATATTTTTACATTATTTATTTATCTTGTTATGTATCTTATCACTGGGGCAGCTTGTACTGTGTTATGCAATGCAGCTTGCCATGCCTTTGTTCATTTGTTTATGCTGTTTTCTAGTAATATGGGTGAGTCCATGTGAACAGATCTCATTTGCAGTGGAGGACTGGGAAATTTCAAAATGCTGCACCACACAACATCAATGAAAGGGCTAGATAAACTGCAAGAGAGTTAACAGCTGTGCATCGTGTAAATATGGATGCCTACTACCATTATTCAGTTAGAAAAGTCAATAGACTACAGAAAGACAAACTTATTTATTCTCACACATATATCAGCTAATTATAGAAATCATGATACAAGGAGGCCTGCATATGCATATCAGACACCTACAAATCATATCTACACATGTGGAATGCTATATTAACAAAATACACAGCCTAAGATCCTGTATTTCTGTCAAAATGTACAAAATTACTGCGAGAAAGTGCTGAGAGTGAAATTATACCACATCCCGTATTGAACAGCTGCAATGCAAAAATATAATGACACTGAGATAAAAAGTTAATTGCGTAAGGGAAAAAGCAAATGCCAGTATGAGATTAATAGTGTGTTTTAAAATGTGCTCTGTAAACTATTCCAATTGTTATACCAAAATAGTATAACTTCCGTATTTAACCTTTAATTCTCCTGTTGTACCTTTCTGATTTTTTGGGTAAAACAAAATTTCACAGTATCTTCTCTCTGGTGTATTCATCAACTTGCATGATGTAAAAGTGAAGCTAAGCTTTCTGTGTTTGTTAATTTTTGTGCAATAGATTTGCATGTTTAATTAGGCTATTCAAGCAGTGTATGTAAAGTGTGAGTTAACAGTCCTGACAGCAGCTGAAGGAATTCCTATTTAAGATTCCTTACTAATTCAGCTGAAAAGCAAATGTCTTTATATAAAAGAAGATCTAGGAGTTAAGATCATACATGTTCACAAAACAGTTTTTTCTCTGACTCTGTATGGGATGTAAAGTAATGAGGAGCAATCGTGGTGTTACGGTAACCGTGATATGATAACGCTTCACGTATTATGTGACTCTGATCTAAGTGTAAAGCAGGTAAAGGGAAAAATAACTGGGCTGTATGTACATTTTCTGATTTATTAACAAAGCTGAAGGGTTTCCTACTCCCTGGATCATGAGTTGAGGGGTTCTTAACTGTTTTGATAGCTTTTATTTGGAAATATCTCACTAATTAGTGTTAAAATGAAACAATATATTTGGCTATGCAGTTTTAGGACCTATTTAAAGCCCATAGATGGGGTCTGCATCGAAATAAAGCTGCGACTGTATACCAGATCACTGTACAAATTATCTAACAGATTCTTAAAGGTGGTTATGGTAGTAGCTCATATGACATTTAGTGGCTCTCTAGAACTATCTACATTCCCTGACTCAAAGCTATAACATTAAGGCTCTTTCAAGAAATCTCTTAAGTATCTTTTTTAAAGGAAAGTCTTTATAACTACATAAGAGCATTTTACATATCAGAATATATTTAATATAGTTACTTACTTATTTACTGATTCCTGTCACATTAAATAAAATGTGTGTGTGTGTGTGTGTGTGTGTGTGTGTAAATGTGTGTGTGTGTGTGTGTGTGTGTGTGTGTGTGTATATATATATATATACACACACACACACACACACACACACACACACACACACACACATATATATATATATATAGCTATATGGCTATACAGACGCGCGCACACACACACACACACACACACACACACACACACACACACACACACACTCACACACACATATTTATATCTATACTATATATATATATATATATATATATATATATATATATATATATATATATCTGTGCAAGTGTCTTTCTGTAAATCAGTCTACATATATATATTTAAATATACATATACATACATATATAAATATGTATATAGATATATGTGTGTATGTGTGGGTCATCTCATTAACCTTAGAGTGGAGTTACAATGTTAGTCTACTGCTTTTTTGACTTGCATTATTGGTACAAATTTTATACTATATGAGTGGTTGTCCTTTTATAGTAGTCATGAGACCTTGGAGTTAGAATGTAAACGTAGAGGACTGTGAGGGAGATTCCTCCACACTGAGAGATGTGACAGGTATATTTTGCATTTAAAGAGATACTGTTTTGTATTCTGAACCCAGTCTGAGCCCTCAGTTTTGTATCGTCTTTCACAGTTGTGGCAGGACTGTAATCTGCCAGATATGAGCTTCATTTAGTCAGTTATTACAACATTTTTTCCATAAGCAGTGCTGGTGCCTTAGTCTGGAGTGGGATTGCAGTAGTGCCAGTATTTTGAATTCTGCTCCAGGACTTGTGTTTCAGTACATTTTATAGCAGTATATACCTGTTTAAAGTTTAATTTCAGTACTTTTCTGTTTACCTTGCTACTGGTTTTAACCCTGCTCTTTGAATTTGCCACAGCCCTCATTAAAAAATCATGTTAAGCATTTCTGAAATTTTAATCACAGGACTCAAACTGCAGTTTGAATTTTCCCAACCCTCCCATCCTTATCTTTTTATAGTTTAAAATGGCTGTGTCTCTGGCTTCCACCTCTTATGGGAATTTGACTTCCAGCACCCTTCCCTCCCATCTTTCGTTGCTATTGTCTGTTGTCTAGCCTATTTAAGTGCTTTCCCACCCATTGTTTTCCATATATCCATAATACTAAATGTCCACCCAGCAAACTACTACTGTACTTGGGTAAACCTCCCTTGCTACAGATTGTTTAATGCTCATATTCCCAGAGCTCCCATTTGCTTGGCACCCTTGCCACACTCTGAGAGTCTCCTGAGTTATTCCTGCTCCATCCTTGGCTGATAAGAGATTTATTTTATTGTTTTGGACTTCAGTTAACTCTTTAGAGTGCAGCTGCTTTATTTTTGCTTTATTTGTTAATTTTGCCTTTAAATCATTCTAAAAGTCCATAATACTTGAAATTACCTTGTCGAAGTAGTTTTTTATGTTGCTTTGTTGTAGCATTACATTCACAAGCAATCTTTTTTGGAGTTTTTAGATCAAGAGGAGAAATATAATATTCTCTCTCTCTGTTTACTTTAAGGCAGTTGAGAGTCATTCACTTCCTCCTGATTACTCGCCAGACAATTACTCAAAAAATGACACTTCGAGCATATTAGGTGCTCCCATATGGTTCAATTTCACAAGAGCAAATGCTCACATGACGGAACACTTTTTTATGCTGTAAAAAAGTGAGCACTCATGTGAATGAATGTTCTTCCAAATGGAGTCTCTGCTGGTCGTCTTTTGAATGGGAGTGTAGTACAGTAGGGTAAGAGAATTTGCCTTTACAACACAGCTGTGCTGCCTTGCAGTTAGTATATATAGTTAGTGGGGATAGGGGCTCAGCCTCCCTGCAAAAAAAAAAAAAAGAAATTGTGCGTTCACTCTTATGAGTGCTCACTTTTTAATAAGGCACTCGTGTGTGTGTACATATATACATCCACACACAACACACACACACACACACACACACACACACACACACACACACACACACACACACACACACACACACACACACACACACACACACACACACACACACACACACACACACACACACACACACACACACACACACACACACACTCATATATGACATTGGCAATGTGAGTGTATAATGTTATGTAATGCTTAGGAAGCATGACAAAAGACAGAAAGCATAATATATGCAACTCAGAATACTTGTGAATTGACATACACTGAGAGAACGATGTGATTTTTGAAAACTATAATAACACAATATTGAAATGTTTAAAGGTCATTATCATTAATTTATAAAGAAAATATACAATTCATGTATCGGAAAACGGAACTCAAATCAAGATTGTGAATAAAGATAGTGAGTTGTACGTCTTGTCAAAGACTAACACTCCACTTTAAATTTTTTTAGAATTAAATATAAAATGTAGAAGCTGAAACTTATTTGAGAATGCACATTCGAGGGAGACTTTTACATGTCACTAACTACTGATTTTCTTTATTCATGTTTTTGATTTGGGTGCCATTTTATCCAGATAAAGCTAAAATTGTTCTGGAAAGGGCTATATAGGTGTCTGAAAATTTTAAGTTTGAAAACATTTGGATGACACGATGAGGCAGCTGACAGATTTTGTGATACATGGTCTGCTTGCCTTGTTAATAACATTTGATGAACTGTCTTGAAATTCTTGGACAATTAACACCTAGATTTTACATTAATGTGCAGTACATTTTTGTGATTGGCATCACACTTTCTTTATGCTGACTACCAGATTCTAGACTTTCTGCATTATTCTGATTACATGGAAACATTGTTTTGTCTCCAGCATAATTTTCTTAGTATCATATAACTTTACATGAATAATGTTTAATGGATAATGGCCTGATTTGTATTTATGACATTTTACAGGGTACTTATTTAGATCCTCTACATGTCACTTATATAGAGGCAAATAATTTTATTGATTACAATGGAAGTAGAGCCAAAATCTGAAACATATAGAAAGATCTTTAATGGTGAGGCAATAGTTTTAATGTTTGTAGAAATAGTAGTCATACTTTGCAGGGATCAACGTGTTCCTCTTGAGTCTTGTTTTGAAACCTTAGAAGAAGCAAAACTTTGATCTTCTCTGCTATACCTTTTTATAATGCTAACATTTTATTATATGAAAATACATGTGAGAGACCTGCATTAGCAAATGCTTTGGTTTGGTGGAAAAATATGTCATGCACTTTAAGGCATTTGGTTGGCATTATTCTCAAGTGCTACAACATTTTTAATTAATGTGCTGTGGCCTTTGGAAAGGGCATTTCTCTCAAATGTCATACTTTAAAATGCATTTATCACTTTGTCAGGAAAACCCCAACAGTCACCCGATTCAATAAAAATAATAGTAACTTTACTTGAACAGGTATGCTTTATTTCAGCAAACAGAACATGATTCACATTTAGTTAATAACAAACCGGGCTTTATATCAGCCAGTTCTATGAAAATGCTCAACTTTTAGAGAAACAGGTCAACACTGTTTTTAACAATGACTTTCTCTCTCTCTCTCTGTCCTTCTCACTCTCTTTCTTTTCCATAAGCTTACCCAATAGGCATAATTTGTCCCTGTCAGATACTTAATTTGGTATGCAACTATTTAAATGGTCCTTGATGGACAAAGTTTTCTTTTACCTTACTTTCCAAGTAGTTCCATGTCATCTACTCAAGTTCCTACAGGAACTCTACAGATGAGTTTTCATTCACTCCATTCCACTTTCTGTACTGTTTCTCCTCTCTTTTTCTCTCCAAGGGTAACCCTCCACTAAGGTCTGATGGCCTCCAGGCTGAATTATTTTCTTTTGTGCAGCACTTTTTAAAGACTCACAGGTTCATAGATAAGTACTAGAATAGATGCCTTTGCAGACCATTTTAAGCCTCACCCATTTCCCTTTTTTTTTTTGCTCATAATAACCTCATGCCTTTGTACTCTGTCTTTGTTTCATTTTTCTTTCTTTTTCTCAATGTGCATAGCAGTTATCCTAACTGCTTTTCTTAAAGGAGCCCAGCATGTCTTTCTGCACTTCCTTTTAAAGGAACAGGGGTGTGGCTTCCTTCATTCTCTTCCAAATGAACTGGATTATAGTTTCTTCTTTGAAGGAACAAAAGCATGGCCTCCTAATTCACTACTTTCACTCCATCAAATATTTCCCCTTCCCCACCATTTCAGACTATGATATATGAATAACACTTCTTCTTCTTCTGGCTTTTTTCCGGTTAGGGGTCACCACAGCGGATAACCTGTCCGCTCATGATTGGCAGTGGAGTTTTACGGTGTTGAGTTGCCAGCCCGGCACCCAACCTTCCACAGAAGGCACACACATGCACGCACTCACGCCTAGGGCTAATTTAGAGTGCCCAATCCACCTACAGCATGTCTTTGGGATGTGGGAGGAAACTGGAGCACCCAGAGGAAACCCAAGCAACCACAGGGAGGACATGCAGATTCCACACAGAAGGCACCCTAGCCGAGAATCAAACCGGAGAACCTCTTACTGTAAGGTGGCAATGCTAACCGCTGCACCACCATGGCCGGCCTATGATATATGAATAACACTGCATGATTGAATCCTATCTCAGCTATTCCTCAGAAGAGGTAGAGAGGTATTCTCTCTCCAAGTAGTACTTTGTGTAAAATCACTCTATTTTGGAACAGTTGCTAGCAAAATATCCAACTCCACAACAGTCATAATACTTTGTCATCTCCGTCCATATATACTACTCTCTTTCAAGGACTGCTGTTCTGTCTAGACATGACCATTCCTCAGCCTTATCCTAAACGAAAGCCATGGTATTGCTTCTTGGAATACTTGTTGGTTAATCTCTTCCCAGTATGGCAGAAGCTCTGCCACCACCATCATGTTCTTGGATGAATGTATCTCTCTTACATCATAAACCCAAGCCATGACCATACCATGGTAGGAAATATTTATCCTCTGCACAGTGGTGAAGATAAAGAATTTAGCATAAAAGTTTATTTTCCTATTAATGCATTTGCTACATGCTTACAACTCACTTCTGGCTTTTTTTCCCCTTATTTATGTATTTGTTGCATCTTTTATGTCACCTGGAAACTGCAATTGTTCGTAGATTTCTTACCTAGAAGCTTGACATTTGTGGTCTTTCCACAAGATTTCAGGGAATTAGAAACCTGGTTCCATTTTTCTTCTTTTATGGCATCTTTCACCATCTGTCAAACCATCTGTACAACATTACCTTTCTGACTATACAACATCCGTTTCTACTCACAGTTTTAACCTTGGTTTCCAGCTGTTGCTTCTTTTGTTAATGCTTTCAGTTTTAGATAAATTTCTTTCATCGGAGTCCATAACTCCATCACCACTTCCAGTGATACTTCCATTTTTTAAGAATGTCATTACATCAACAAACCCTTCAGTACAGATTCACAATACATGCATTCTACTTGCTAATGCCCTTGGTTTGGGCTTCTCTCAGTAGTGCAACAGTAAGATTTAACTAACAACCTTGCCAGAGTTTTCATGCACTAATACTTGAGGACTCAGATTCTCCTAAGTTTGAGTATCTTTGGCAAACATAAACACACAATTTCCTCTGTTAGAGAAATCATAGTTTGCTGTAACTTGGACTAAAGGTTACTTGCCTATACTTCAAGTTCATTGGGCTGCCCTGTTTTACTCTGTCACAAGTTCAGTCATTTAGGGAAATTTAGCAACTGCATGGTAGGACTCACCTTGAAAAGCAAGTCCATCATTATATAACCCCTGTAGCATGCTTTCTTAGTCACTTGCCATTGTCTGATCTTTCTTTCTTTCTTTGGGTCATGCATAACAAGCGTTGGTTGTGACTACAATGGAGTTACTTCATGTTTTTTCTGATGTCTGCTTAACGTTTTCTTTTTCAGTATACAAGTCAAATTTGCACGTTAATTCCCTAATTCACACTTTCATGTGGCATAATCCCCAGAACAGCATACACCATCTATAATTACTGTGTGGTTTCTCATACTTTCCATTTCTGTAGCCTCTACTACAATTTCCAAAACATCAGGTATTTTGGCAATTTTACATTTTGGTTGCTGGTTCACTTACTGAGTTATGTTTTAAATGAAGGTTTTCTTTTTCTTATTGCAGAAGGGAAAGGCATCCACAGTTCATTTTGTTACTTTTACCCTTTCTGTGTTAATGTTTTTTGTACCTCAAAGTTTTCCTCAAAAGACTTACATCAGGTGCAGGTATTCAGTTATTTGATTTACATTCCATGACTGGACTATATTTTACATTAAATGTAACTGTTGTGCTTTGCTCACACTTAGTTTTATTTAGATTTACTTCTACACTTTTAAAATCTGTAATTTTTTGTTCTTCAATCAAGTAAGACTCACTAATCTGTTTTATTATAGCAATGATGTTTTTGCTTTTTTCACTCTCTGCGTCACCTCTTTTAAATTAATGGAATTACCCACTTTTTGCAGGCTTGACTCCCCAACATGACTACTATTTTGTGAACTGTTCAAGGCTTGCATTTTCTGTTAGTGTCATTATCTACAGATGCAACAAATTAACTTTAGAATTTTTTTCCAGATCCTGTATGTGCTGACTATATGCATTTAGTCAAGTTTTATATCTTTCTATATCTCTACAGACAATCTTTTAGGGGTTTCTCACTCATCACTACTGTTTATTTAATTTACACTTTCATTTTTTATTACATAAACTAAAACAAATGTTCTTTTATCTAAGTGTTTTTTTTCTTAAGCATGTCAAAGTAGAAGTTTGTGTACAGTTCTAAATTTTATGCAGAGTCTCTTTCAGTTGGGTGTTCGGCAACTCATTTTTCAGATTGTAGATTTTGTTACATTGCTTTTAAATCGCTGGCACTGTCAGCAATAGTTTGGAACACTTGTTGCATTTTTTACTCAGTAAAAGCATAATATAATCGTGGGTTTCATTGTGATGTTTCTTTTGTTTTTCCATTGTCAAACAGAAGGTCACTTTGCTATTTTTCAGTTAATGCATTGTATTTTCCCATTCTAGTAAAATAGACTCAGTTTCTTTTGACTTGTCTTAATCCATGCTTTCTGAAGCTGTATAAGCTGTATAGACTTTTTTTAATGTTTTCATACCTTCAACATTATTAGTTATTTTTTTTTTATTTTCTTTCTGTAGAGAATCCAACTGTTGGCTTAACACAACCAAATGTTCATTTATGGTTATGGTCTTACCCTCATTAGAAATTTCAAATTATTATTTTGTTTTACTACTTCAACTTGGTCCATGTTCATTTCTTTATCTGTGCCATTTTGCCATCTATTTTGCTGGTCAAACTGAGCCAAGAACTTTTAAACCCCCTGTTTTGTTTTATTTAAAATGTAGAAACTATCTGTTTCAACTGCTGGTATTATTTACATAGATATATCTCTGCCTGGCCACCTTTAGAAGTCAACATTTTCAGACAAAGACGTGACATTTTCTTTCATTCTGGTAAAATCCTGGGAGACGTCAGTTTCTCCTATAGGTTCATAGGTGTTTACTAGGCTAACGACCACTGCATCCTTTTTAACCCTATTCATGCATCCCGAATCTCTTACAAGTTCTGATACACTTGGAAGGGCCTGGGAGATGAAGATTTACAGGCTGTCAGTGTCCATTAGAGACTTTGGTGCCAAATCAGTAATGAAGTTAGTCTTCCCTATCCAGTTATCCAAGTTACACTTGAACTGAGCTAGGGAACAGCTCTGTGTCACATGGATGGGGAGCATGTTCCAGAGAAGGGATAGTCTCTGTGATACATACCTATCTCTCCAGCATGTCCTATTTGTATCACAGGCAAGGTTTAAGTCTCTAGAATGGGTAAGTCTGGTGCTGTTTGTTTTGTCGATATGCTGGAAGTCCATCAGAGTGGGGTCTGACAATGCCTTGCATGACAGATCTTTAGATCTCCCCTAAATGGCTTGCAGGAGACAGAATGCAGGGAATGTGGCATGAGGTAGTCTGAATAGGACATGTTACTTATGCACTGTATTCTTTTAATGATTAACCTCTGTAGATGTTCCAGTTGTTGGATATGCCTGGTTAGGTGCATACCAAAGTGGTCATTGTACTCAATGATAAGTCTGATGAATGCTGAATACAGTGGAACAGTGACTTCCTTGAACCTAAATATCATATCTTGGTTTATAAGTTGCACAACATAGAATGATTTCCTCACCACTACAGACATGTGATGGTCAAAGGCTAGATTACTGTCTATGTCTGTCCCTAGGTCCCTAACTCCTGGGTCAGTTCTTAGGGGTGCGTTGTCAATATGATAGCACAGGTGGATGACTTTCTGAAAAATACAATTATGCATTTTTTTGGCATTTAATTTTAGTCCATGGCTCTGACATCAGTTGTTTGCCTGTGTCAGCCCTTCTTGGAGAACATTTTGTGTCAGTGAGGGATTCAATTACAGCTCCTAATTTGCAATCATCTGTAAATTTAGTCAGCCAGAGGCTATTGACATTGGCCTTAACATGACAGAAATAAATGCCAAAAAGAGCAGTCCCAGGATCAATCCCTAAGGGATTTATCTTGTGACTGGCCTGTTTGTATAGGTGGACACCACAATTCTAACTTCCTGAGTCCTGTCTGTGAGCCAGCTGGTTATTCACTGGGTAACAAAAGGGTTAGTACCTAACCTCTTTAGTTTTTCAATAATGCCTGAGTGGGGTATTGTGTCAAATATTTTGACCAGTTCAAGGTAGGCAGTGTGAACCATTTTGCCCTCATCCATTGCTTTGATGACCTTCTCAAAGAAGTCCACCAGGTTGAGTAGACATGACCTGCCCTTGATGAAACCAAATTGGGTTGGATCTAGTGTATGGAGGTTTCGTATGTCACTTTTGCTCATTTCCATGATAATTCTTTCCATGGCTTTGCATATGAGACTAGGGAGACTTATTCGTCTGTAGTTTCCATGGTCTGTAGATATCCCACCTTTGTCAGAAGGATGGCTGTTACTGTTCTCCATTCATGAGGCACTAAGCATATTTGGAGGCTACAGTTAAACAGTAATTCCAGAGGTCCTGATTGGTTATATTTCAAGCTATTCAGAAGGCATATATGGTCTGGGCCCATTGATGCAGTGTTCTTGGCCTTAGAGACAGCATTGAGGACCTATTCCCTAGTGATATTAGGAGGGAGTTATATTTGATATATTTTCTGATGGAAGGTTGAGGGGGAAAGGTGGAGCAGAATTTGTCAGCCAGTAGGTTTTCTATATCCTCTGGCTCAGTGTAGGTGGCTCCACTAACAATAAACTCTGCACACAATTGTGCATTGCCTTTGTGGTTGCGGACATAGCTGAAGAATGCCTTATTGTTGTCCTTTGCCTGGGAGGCCAAATTTACCTGAAATTTGGCTTTGGCAGACTTTATTTGTTCTCTGAATTTTCTGTTTAATTTGATGACAGTGCTTTTATCCTGCTGGGTGCTGCACGTCCCAATTTTTGCCACAATTTTCTTCCTTCAGTTATACAGCCCATGGATGTTTTGATTCCACCAGGGTGGCTTGTTTTTTGAGTTGGTTCTGTACTTCCTCCTGGTAGGTACAGCTGCCTCTATGCAGCTACTTGCATGCTTGCATAGGGTTTCTGAGGACAGTTCCACCTAGGCGGCAGTGTTCTCAGGGTTTATAGTGGCTTGAATTTTTGCCAGGTTATCAATTAATGCTACAAAGTTAGCCTTACAGTAGTTCTTGAATATTCCAGGGATAGCTGGGATTCCAGGTTTTATTTTTACTTCGAGGGAGACCATTTTATTATCTGAACTTACCAGAGAAGACATTGCACTAGGGGATGTGCAGCAGCACTATCCCATATTAGTGTGGACCTAATCCAGTATGGTTGCACCCCTGTTTAGTGTATTGACAATCTGGTCAAGGGAGTTTGTGTTTAAAAAATCCAGAAATCTCTTTGCCTGTATGTTTTGGTGTCATATATGATTCTCAGTTAATAGTGGGTTAATTAAAGTCAGCCATGAATATGGTATTAGGTTGGATGGTGAGTGTTTCCAATAAGTTTTAATACATGGTATGGATTTCCTGGCTCATGGTTGAAGACCTATAGGTTGCAAGGAATTAGTATTGGCCTATGTTGATTTGAATGTGGAGAAGCTCAAGTGCATTGTCCTGTTTGACCAGCCTTGAGATATATTTATTTTTTATGTAAATTGAGACACTGACACCTTTAGTCCCTGTCTGTTTAGTAGCTGGTCTAAATGTGTGCAGGTTGTTACAACCTTGCATTGTCATTGTGCTCTCTGTGGCTTTAAATCATGTCTCAGTGATTGCACAGATGTCAGCATTATCGTGGGTGAAGCGAGCTTTTAGGGGAGTAGAGTTTTTTTGTTTAGACTCCTAGAACTGAGAAGTATTACCTTTAGATTTTCTTGGTTTTGATTTGCTATGTTGGAAGTAATTTCAGTTTGGCATTGCCTAAAAAAGGCTCTGTGGGGAGAACAATGTTTTTTGTAATTAATATTTGAAAGCCTAGAGGGGAGAGGTGCAGTCCATCCCTGGCAAAGCAGTGTGGTCTGTTCACCATCTCCTTCCATGCTGACAAATACTGGACCCCCTTGGAATGACACCAGAAACTAAGCCAATTATTAAAGTCAGTCATCTTTTGTCCGTATTGTGGCATCATCTTTGTAGAAAGTAAAATGTTGCTCAATGCTAGGCTCATACCAGTTGGTCATTTGTTGTACAGCTATTACTGATAGGATTCCAATAACTTTTTCACATCTATTATGCTTAACAGCATTGTCTAGTTTTTGAAATAAACTTTAATCTTGCACTTCACTTGCCAGCTGGCTCGCTTGTTTACTTGTTTGTAGCATCAACATACTCCTAGTGTTATCAGTTATTGTCTCTTAAACAAATTTTAGAAACACAAAATGTTAACAAATTTAAGTCAAAGAAATTTCATAACGTGACCTTTTCGGCTATAATTATGTAGTATAATTCCAACAGCAAAAACCTCTTTCGATGCCACAAGGATCTGTTTTTACTGTTATATAAAAATAATTGCATACAGGCATAAATATTTGACTTTCTTGTATGAAAGTTAACTAACTTGACTGACTGAACATTTACAGATATTTTTTTAGACTGTTCATCTACTCCTTTCTCCTTTCACTGCACTTTCTCAAACAGTTCACTGAAAGCAAAAAACTGTCCTGGTACATTTTTTTGTCAGTGCAGCACATTTTTCCTGCCACAAGATTCTATTTTCTTGTATAGGTATGGGGCAACCAGAATGATAGTGAAGTGTTACTGGATTTTGTTTGTGTATCAATATTTTAACTATACAATATATCATCTAATTTGTGAACAACTTGCATTTCATATACTTTGATAGGTTATGCCACTATCTGATCTTCTGTAGAACACCATTAGACAAGTAGACCATATATAATCACAATTTCCGCTCAACAAATTCAGAATTACCTGACTTACTTTCTCTAAAACAATAACATTTATGTTGCAAGAAAATTTCTGTGTATATTCCTTTTATCAGAATTCATGAACACATACTCGGAGCTGCAACAATATTACCCAACATATTCCTTTCACCATCTCAGCATGTGCATAACATACTGTTGTGTTAATCAGACTTTTAGCATTTCCATGAATAAGCAACTTGGCTGTTTGTCATTGCACCACTAATTTCATTGCAACACTTTATTGTTTTTCAGTGCACAACCTTATTCTACATTGCACCACTAATTTCATTGCAACACTTTATTGTTTTTCAGTGCACAACCTTATTCTACACTGCTTAACAGTCGGATATTCCCAAAAAGAGTACATGTCTGTCAGGGTTTAAGGAGTAAAATTTAGACAGATTGCTTTCCAGCAGCATAAAAAGTCATATCGTTTAGCACAACTCTCAGTATTCAATCAGTAAATGTTACTTTATCAGAACAATCAGTCCCTTGTAGTGGTCTGCATTCCTTTACTTGAGATGTGGTAAATGCTCACTGAGGCAGAGAGCTTTGCTTTTTATATCACAGAGAAAATCAAAATGTTTCTCAGTTTGTAAAAAAATTAAAAAAATAAAAAGTAAAAAATATAACTAAATAAAATGTAGATTTGCATGCATTTGCCACCAGTATGGCCTTTTGTGGGAAAATCCAATGCAAATGCCATACTTAAAATACATTTAGCAATCTGTTAGCTTTGTCAGGCAAATACCAGCCCTCTGTAGACTTGATAATAATAGCAATATTGAACAAACAGCAATCAAAAACAATTTGCATTTTAGTCATCAGAAAATACTTCATTTTTAGCCAAAACAGTAATGGATTTGGATCAGTCCATTCATACATCTATACATCCATAACCCCTCTTACCCATTTCTGCACATGGGGTCGGGGCATCAGTTCAACAGTAACCATCATCAAGAACTAGTCCTACCATGGAAAGGATTTAGATCAGTCATTTACATGAAACATATTCAGTTTGTATAAATACTGGTTTCACCCTATTTTTTCCAGTGGTACTATCCGTCCCTCTGTTTCTTTCCTAGAACAGCATTTTGAAGGCATAAGTCTGCAGGTGATATTACTTACTTGGACTCCAGTGTCCATTTTCAAACTGTTTTTTCCTTGTTGCTGACTCCTTAACTGTGTTCCCTCAGCTTGCTCTGTAAGTTCTTTACTTGTTTTTCATATTTCTGTGATTACAGCTACTTAGACTTGTTGACTTACTGTCTGCTCTGTGTTTTAAAACTCATAAATGTAAATGCAGCACTGTATATTTTATGCCTTGTTCAGCTACAGTAGTTTTAGCTGTGTTAATGTGGACTAAGCTGTCTTGCTGTATGTTTTATCAATTGGTTATTGCAATTGTTTGCTTACTATTTTACCTCCTCTTAGTGACTTATTTTTCGTGACTTCTTAGTTTTTCTTGTCATAGATTTCAATTATGCTTTAGTAAATAATGCTAACTGCAACAGCTATAATAGCCTGCTGTCTAGCTGTGGCTGTGTGTTCTGCTATGTTCAGAGGAATGTAACAAATTTCACCCTGTTACACATCTATATTAACTATGGTTTTTCTAAGTATATTTATTGTTAACTTTAGCAAATTTTAAATCTAATTTTTTGTAGCAGTGCATTTGTACTACTGTGTTACTGTGAATGCTAATGTAGAAGTCTCAAAAGTTTGTTTATGTTGTTTGAGCTTCTCTTTCTGTCCTCTCAAAAATACCTCCATCTATCTGTCATGTGCTAAACAACATAACTGGCAATTTCTATTTTCTTTTTTTTTCTCTCTTCAGCTATCAGACAAGCTTTATTTCTTATCCTCTCCACACTGCCAGTGTACTGTTTAATATCCTACATACTGAATAACTCATTGCAATGAAAATCAATCAACATACAGGTCTGATATCTCTCACCGCGCAATGTTTCTGTTTTTTTCTGCAAAGTATGTTGGCTTAATTTTAAGTTTTAAAATATACATATTTAAGGCATTATCTACTCTCTAGCAAGTCAAAACACTGTAAAGTAGCTCGGCAGCAAGGAACTCCCTCCATTTTTAAAAGACTCTCTGTTAATTTCAACAAACTTATGTCTATTAAATGCTGGACTAATCAGCCTGTTTTAAGACATTTCTTACCTGATAGTACACAACAAAAACTCTTTTTTTAATATTAACAGTACAAAGCCTTTTTCTGTTAAAGATTTTGTACTGATTGTTTCAGGACTGTGCTTACCTCTGGGCTTGGCTGAACCCGGTCCATTCACCTTTGCTTTGCTAGAGGTCACTCCACTCCTCTACCCTACCCCCATTCTCACCCACCCCACTTTCCTTACATTTATGATTAAAATAAACCACACCTTCTAACTCATTATCCTATAACTTGCAGCTACCTCATCCAACACACCCACAATCAATTTTTCTTTCACTTTCTCAACTCCCATCTTACTAACAATTATTTCAACCCTTTCTCTACTGTTCACCATGTCACTTATCGCCACTCTTCTGAGCAACTCTCTTCTACTCATTATCCTCTACCTAGCCTCCCACTCCACTACCTTCATCACCTCAAACATAGCATACTACCCCTCTCCTACACTCCCACTCTTACATACCATACAAAACCAAATATCCATTTTCACATCTGTTCTAACCACTACAATAACTCTAACATGTTACTCTTCCACTATACATATGTCCATAGCCCCAACCCTCCTTCCTATCCAGATTTATTTCATTGACTAATATCCAAGCTCAAACTCTCTCTTCTTCTACACTCGCTAGCAGAAATCAAATTCCAAGCTGACATATATCTTAACCCAAGGCCCACACAGCTACTCCCACCCAATCCAATAACATATGCAACACCTGCTAATACTACCCTCCATCTAAAAATTCCAAATCAGACTTACTCATAACAAATGTTAAGCTCAGCAGTATCACACACACACAAAAAAAATAATGAATTTCATGCAGCCCTAGCTACCTACACTCCTGATATATTAATTATTAATGAGACATGGCTAAAACCCCATATAAATGATGAGGCAATATTTACTAGTGATTAAAATGTTATTAACTGAGGATATGCTGAACCAGCATGATGGAGACATTGCCATCATGTATAAAAATGTCCTCAAAATTGAAAAGATAATCTGTACTCCCCCAGATCTATCAGAAGCAGAAATCCTAACCGCCTGATTTGAAGTAAACTCACATAAAGCCATCATAATGACTGCCTCCTACCTAACACCAGGTATTAATCTACCTATCATTGAAAGTCTCCTTTCAATCCTCTACTTTCAACCAAGAAAATATAGTGCTAGGTGATTTCAACTTGGACTGGCTATCCTCCTCATCTGACAACTCCTTCAATTTTATCAGTCTAGTCAATTTCACCCAAACTATAAACTCCCCCACTAGAATTGATAAACACACTAAGAAAGAATCTATTCTAGACTGGATACTAACCAATAAGCCCAACCTTGCCCACCAAGTTGGGTGCCTCCCCGATTCTCTCAGTGATTACTCCCCTACCTTTTTACTAAGAAAACACATTCACTTCCCCTGTAATGTCATTTTCAAACACATATACAACCAAATAAACTTTTCCTCTGCCATCTTAAATTCCCTACTTCAAAACTGCAACTGGTCACTTCTAAAATCGTTCCACCTAGACAAGCTGTACAATATTTTAATGATACCTTTCCCAACATCCTTAATAACCTCACTCTAGCAAGAAAAATATGCCTCAAAGCCAAAAATCTAGCATGGATAACCAAAGACTCTAACTCTCATTAAAAAAGGGATAAAGCCCAGACTGGTTATCAAATCTCCAGAACCTCAGAAAAACTCACATTTTACAAAAAACTAAGAAACCTAACTAAAAAACAAATATTATCTGACAAAAAAATCTTATTTTCTAGCCTGCCACAAAACACATAAATAACCCACAAAAAAATTGCCAAAACATTAACTACTTCCTGAAGCCTGGCTAAACCTCTACCTCTGCACCATCTACAACAAATATAATTAAATGCTTAGCATTCCAATTTAACTCTTATTTCATCACAACTTATCACCTCACTTTTAAACAACTACATATCTAACCAACCACTTACAGTGCCTACGTCCACTAACTCTAAACCCAACTACTTCTCTTTTAAACCCATACAAATATCTTATATCAAAAAACTCCTATCAGAACTAAAACCTACCTGTCTAGCAGCTGACCAACTCCCTAGTGACTTTTTAAAAACTGCTGCCAGTTCCATTGCCTATCCTGTATCTATCCTAATAAACTGACCCATCGCAGAACAATATGTCCCCATACTCTGGAAAGTATCCCATGTCATCCCCCTCTATAAGGAAGGATCATCTAATGATCTCTCTAATTATCGACCCATTACCATTCTCTCACGCCTAGCTAAAAATGTTACAGAAATGTATCCATAAGCAGCTCCTAGACAACCTTACTACAAATAACCTCTTATCTAGTTCACAGCATGGCTTCCATCCAAAACACAGTACCTCCACAGCCCTTATAAGCTTTACTAACTGTATCAACCTTCTCAAAAACAATGGACATCTAGTCTCTACAATATTCTTTGATATGTCCAAATGCTTTTGGTACGGTATCCCACCAACTACTACTCAACACTGTAGTCTCCTTCAACCTCAACTCTACAGCTTTCAGCTAGTTCTTTAGTTACCTTACTAATCAACAACAGGCAACTAAATGGAATAATAAACTCTCCACACTCCTCCCAGTTTCTGTTGGGGTTCCTCAGGGTTCCATTCTTGGTCTTCTCCTTTTTATTGTTTTCATAAATGGTCTAAATACTACCATTAAATCTGCTTCTATCATTCAATATGCCAACGATGCTACTCTTATTTGCTCTGCTCTCACACCCCATGAACTCCAGGATAAACTGCAAAAATTGTTTCTAGATATTGAAAATTACCTAAATGAACTTCAACTCATCCTAAAACCAAACAAAACAAAGTGAATGATCTTCTCCAACAGGAAATCCAAACCAAACCCACCTTCTCTCTGCATCTACTCCACTAATGTCACTATAATAGAACCAGTTAACCAAACAAGACTGCTTGGTGTCACAATAGACAACAGCATAACATTTGATAAACACATATTACTCACAATTTAAAAAGTTCACTTCAAACTTGGTGCACTATATAGGGCCAAACCTTACCTCACTCAAAACGCCAGAGTAGCCACAGCCAGATCCCTCCTCCCCTCTACTCTCCTCTACTGTTCTCAAATTTTTACTAACCTGCGCATGTCTGATTTACATCTACTTGATTCCCCGCTATAGTAAAATAGCAAAATTTACTGCTAATATACCCAACAGGACCCATCAAACTACACTGGCTTGAATTTCCCAGTCTGTTATCACTCAACCAGCTCACCACTGCCCACTCCATTATCCACAAACCTGAAAACTACCCTGCACTCTCCAACCTAGTGCAACTAAATATCAATCCCATGACCCTTAGATCATCCGATAAACTTATACTCAAGGTTACAAAGCTGCATAATTACTTTGGTGACTCTCTCTTCTCCTTCAGAGTAGCCAAACAGTGGAACCTAATGCCCCAGAATATCCTAAAAACACAGATAGTCATAGCTTCAAACAACACCTAAAGCAATACCTTACTCAACAATGGCTACACTCCTGTAATACTCCTGGCTATTTTCTCATGCTTTCTATCAAATCTTTCTTTTCTGCTATCTTCTCCTTGTCTTACTTCTATTAAATGAAAATACCACAATGGTTTATTTGAGTTATGTATCAAATTAGTTTCATATTACTGTCTGTAGTAAGGTTTAGGAAATGTAGTATTTTCTGTTTACATTCTCTTTTTGCAAATTGTGATTGTAGGCAACTGTTAAATGTTTTCTATATTGTTTGGAAATCTTTGCAAAATTTTTGTAATTTTTTATACTATTGTTATGGAACTTTTCTCCCTGGGTCTCTTCTGAAAGCGGGCTACTTGCCTAGCCGAACACTACCTGGTTAACAAATGGAAAATAAAATAAAATAAAATAAAACAAAAAAATAAATAAATAAATTGTCTCTTCTTTGTGCTTAATTCAGCAAGCAATTAATTAGAAAAGTGTCTTTTACTATGCTTGCCAAGTAATTCCACTTCTTTGGCTCAAGCTACTTAGATATTTCTCCAGAAACTCATAGGTGAGTCTGCACTCACTGATGTTTATCTCTTGAACTGCTTCCTTCCATTTTTGTCTCCATTGTAAACTCCTCTGAGTTCTGTTCAGCCCAGACCTCGGTTTTAGGTCCCAAGCATCAGAAAACTCTCTCTTTTTTTTAGTACCGTCTCTTTCTATTTTTCTTTCCTTCCTTTTTTCTTTCAGTCTTTATTTCTATCTTTTTCTTCATTTCTATAGCAATGCTTCCAAATACCTCTTTTATAGAGACCCCATTTTGTCTTCTTCCAATCTCTTAAAAAAAAAAGAAAAGAACAGGACCATTGTGTCCTTCACTCCATTCCATTTGTCAGCTACTATATCAAAATAATGAGTATAAACCATTGTTCTAATAAAGCATTAATAACTTACAGGCCATGAACGATGAATTAATTTTACATGAGTTTAAGATTTACTTGTAATGAAGGAGCATGTGTAAATAATAGCTTTAATCATGGCTGGTCAGTCATTATTGCAGGTATATCCTGGGGTTATTTAAAATATATTATTACTACTTTTTTAAATAATTTCATTGCATTCTGACAATCCTTCTTGTTTTCATGTCTATGTGCTGAAATGAATTTGCAGAATTTTGGACGGACATAATGCACATTGTACATACCCTTGCATGTGATGTCACACATGCAGTACAGCCAGGTATTAGACTACACAAGAGGTGATAGATTAGTAGTAGTACATAAACACAATGTGTTTGTGGATTAGTAAAGCAATTTAAAGCAGGTCTACTTTTTAAAACATGTTTGTGATTGTCTTGACCATTTTCTGTCAGTAGAGTGATGCCAGAAACAGACACAGCACAACCAGTTTTATCAATGATATGTTGCTTTACCCCCCCACAAAGAGATTTTAATTTAATTTTCTTTTTATTAAAATTGATGAAAGAAGACTTTTGTGAAACTGACTACTGCTGAACAGTAACACAACTGTTGCTGATAATCTGGTAATGGTTGCAAATTGAGACGCTCTTCTGAAAGGTACATCTTCAATCTGAAGTAATAAAGTTTTGCTAATGGTTTCAACATTACATTATGCATCATCCCCTAACTGACTGCAACATAATATTATCCCATTCCCATCACATAAAAAGTTGATCTGATTTTCTCTGCTGACACCACCAACATCCTTCTTTTTTTCAGCCTCACCTGCATTATATGTAGTCAGTACAGAAAAGTCCAAATGTACATCCCATAATGGATGACAGATAAAACTTTTACTGACCATCTCCCCAACCTATTCTTAGAAATCATTTAATTTCCTACTTCTCACTTTCTTTAGTCCATCATTTCCTTAACTGATCCACCACTTTTTCTGCTTCTATGTTCCCCTCAAGATTAATTACTCCTTCCTATTCTGACTTTCTACTTTAGAACCAGTACATTTATTTCCTTCCCAAGCCAGCTAACTCTCCTTTCCTTTCTTTCTATTATAAATTCCAGTTTATACGTCTTTATTAAACAGCTATAAGAAAACTAATCACCCATTCATATTCCTAACTCATCCAGCCATTCTCTAAATGCTTTTAACTCCAAAGACTTACTTTCCTCACCCTTTGTTATAACATTCCATACTTTCATCACCCAAGCTGATTCCAATTCCAGTGTTTTCTTTTTCAAATCTCATTTTCCCTTCTAGTTCTTAACTACAAAATGCTAATACATGCATCATAACTCACACTCTTTTCTTCCTAAGAATTTATGCAATACCCCCATCTTAAGTTTTATTTTGTCATTAAAGTCAACCCAATCCACTGTTTGTCTTTCATTCTACACCCCCCCAAGATCTTTTTTTTTCTTAATCTCCAAGTGTTTGCACTGATTTGATGGCTATAATATAAGTTTTAACATTTGGTAGTTACTTTCTTCTTTCCTACTGGCCTGCATTCTGGTACTGGAGTTTATTCTTCTCTTTCCTTTCCGTATAAACATTTTACATGTTTTCTGGATAAGCTGAATATATTATATTTTACTTTATTCCAAAAACTATAGTCCACAGAACCAATAATGACAGCAGCAAGCAGTAAAAAAGCAGCTTTAATAAAACAAAAGGTGAGTGCTTTCATGCCCAACTGAGCACTTTTTCAGACCAATAAAAATTATTAAAATCAGCTATCTTAAAAACCCAGCACTTCAAATAATCTCAATCACATGATCAATTATTCTTAATGCAATTTAAATAACTCACGAGCCCTGAGAACAGGCTTTAAAGGTACATAGCCATTTAACCCTGGATGTGCATCTGCTTGAAACCTAATTTTCCATCTAATCTCACACTGTTCTGTGAAGTTTTTGATGTCTTCCAAACGTTGCCTGTGGGCTATACTCTCAAGCACTCTAAACTTAAATTCACATACATCTCTCTCTTCCTGTACATGTCTTGCTAGCGCTTTCCTTAAATCTTTATTTCTAGATGTTCTCTAACTCTATCCTTTAACATTCTGTTGGTCTTACCTATATAAAAACATGTACATGTTTGGCAGCAAGTTAAATAAACAACATTGGCAGTGGAGCAATTGGAACTGACCCTAAAGTCAAACACCTGATTCGTCACAGGATGCATGAAGGTATATCTATACACTGACAAAAATTACATCCACCATATGGCATTGTCACCCTCTGTCTCTTTCCTCTTCTCTTCTGTTTCTTGCCATAGTGTAACAGTCTCTTCAGAGATTGTTTATTCTTAAAGACAAAATGTTGATGTTGACCTACAATACTTCCTGTCTTAGTGTCTGATAATAGAACTGGCCAGTTCTTTTTCACTATGTTGCAAAAAATATCAACATTACTTGTGTAATACATCAAAAAATTGACCCTATTGCTATCTCCATTGTTGACAATCTGACTATGACTAACAGTGGTACCTCTATCTGAGTAACAAGATCGAGCTGAGGTCTTCCTTAAAGTTCTCACCTCCCTGGCCATACTCTCCACTTGACCTTCCCTATAGCCTCTGTCTTTAAACTCTTGCGTTAGAATACTCAAACTAGATTCAAACACATTATCCTTACTATTCAATCTTGAGACTCTCATACCCTGACCTTTCATCACATTCCTAAACACCCTGGAGTGATGCATATTATCAATCCTCAATGTTGTATTTACACAACAGGGTTTTCTATAGAGTCTAGTGGCTATCCTGTTGTCTTCCGACATCTTAGAAGTCCATAGCCAGTTTTGAACATTTATATGTAAACTTCAAAAAAGATATTGTACTGTGTAAGTAGTCAATAAACTCTGGGATTATGTTCTCGTGTCCCACCCACAACAGAAAAACATCATCCACAAATCTCTTAAAGAATACAATATATTCAAAAAACCTATTATTCTTCAACACATACGTCTGTTCCCTAATATCCACTAATATTCTGTCAAGTCTACCTGTTTGTCAATTCTCATCTCCTAAAAATGTCCAACTCCTACTTTGCCTAAAAGCATCCAGATATCCACAGGTTCAAATCTAACTATTCCCTGCAGTAGGACCACCTTGTATGCTGCAATAAATTCTACTTAACATACAACCTAGCCTTATACGGCCCTAGGACTAAATTTAAGTCCACCGATATTGGTCAATCATCTACCTCTCCAACAATGCCAATACTATCTGTTCATCATCTACATCTTTCTTTTCCTCATCATATCCATAACTTACTGATGTAACTATACATTTACCTTTCTTTTTGCATTTGCCTACCACACAGCTACTCTCTCATTTAACTGGAATCCCTATCTCATCTTCAGTCTTCTTTGTACATACTCATCCATATCCACTTATGCCACTTTTTTTTTTCAAAATCTAAGAGCTCCACTTCTCCTTATTACAGTTCTTGCAAAAGGACTGTCTCCATACCCTCCACCACGACTATACTCAGTATTTATTTATATGTATGCTTACTTATCCCCTCCATTTCTGGCGGGAACTCTTATCACCTACCCACGCATCTTCACACTGAAAGAGGCTAGGTCCTCAGAACCCTTTAGTGTGAGAAGAACCACCTATGCCAAACCTAGCCAAGAAAAATGGCAGACTCTGATGGTCATCTCTGAAGAGTGCATAGCCTTGTTTAAATCTTTAATATCTAAAGACTCCACTTCCAAAAAACAAAATAAAACAAAAGCACAAGTCCTAGAAAGTGGAAGTAGGACACAATATTAGCACTTTTGTTCGCCTTTTAATAAAACAGTCAAACTTCATCAGAATAAATTAAGTCTGCAAAACGCCACCCTTTTATACCACACTAATCAATACTTTGACCAATGAGAATCATTTTTACATAATTAAACTGTTCATTTAAAAACATTTGATTTAGAAAAGTTAAAAAACAGTACTGCAGTACTTATATTGCTTTATATGTGTAATGTCACATTGTCATTGTTTAAGTAAAATGCACATAAATAATAAGCTTGTACAACTTGTATTTCTTGAAAAGAAAACAATGAATAATAATGTTGAAAAAATATATATATACATAAATGTAATAATACATTCTATAGTAAATTTTTTTTCTATAAGTGTCGTATGCATTTTAAACATCAGAATTTTTGCATTAGCAAAAAACATTTAATATTTATAGTTTTATTAAGCCCTGGACTTTGATCTACACTATGTGCTATTTGCCATTTGCTCTCTCTACATTCAAACAGACTTTTGAAATCACCCACATAATCACCTGGGTTAACTGCATGTAGTACAAAAAATGTAAACTTTTTGAAGTCCTTACAAGTTAGAGCATGTCTTGTCAAGGCATTTACTTTGTCCTTGTTTTTAAAGATATGCTCATAAATTTTTCTACCAAGTGCCCTGATGGTCTTGCCTATGTAAAAATTTGCGCAAGAACCACATAAAGCGATGTAAACAACACATTTTGAATCACAGGTAAAACTACATTTGGCCCATAGTGTCTTCTTAAAATGTCTTAAATCTACAGAACTTGAATTAGCTGTAAATCTGCATTGTCTACAGTGACCACATGCAAAAGTACCAAAAGATGAAAAACTTCCTGGTAACTGATCTCTATTGTTTTTCTCCAAAATACTCTTAATGTTTACTACTTTTTTGTAAGTAAACATGGGCTTGTCTCCCAAAATTCTGACTAAATCTGAATGACCCATCAGGACTTTCCAATTGTCCAAGATAATACTCTTGATAAGATCCATGCCATTAGACATGGGTATGGGAAAAACCAAATGGTAGTCCTCAATAAGGTTGCATGAGGTAACCTCCAAATTTGTAACACTTAGTAAAATTGGGCTTGCAGTACCTTCCCTTAACCTTGTAACGTCAGAGACTATCTTTTTTAACCAAAAGAAGTAATAGCCCCTCTGTATAAAAAATTGACAAGTCTTTCTACCTCAAAAGAAAATGTGTGATTATCACTGATCAAATGGCTCAACCGTATTAACTGCCTTTTCATAAGTTCATAGGTTGATACTAGGCTATCTGCCCTAGGGCATTTACAAGCCTAGCCAGAGTGTGTTTGGCTTTCACCACCCTTCTTAGATTAGTTGACTGTGCCTCTGTATAGTAGGTCACAGAAGACAGCCCATTTAAGGTTAGTTTACCGTGCCTCTGTCTAGCAGTGACACAGAAGAGATCCCAGGGGTAAATTTACGATCTCCCATCCAAACGTCAAGATTCTTCTTGAAGAGGGTCATTGAGGGGCTCTGTCTGACATGGATTGGGATTTTGTTCCAGAGTGAGGGGAGCCTCTGGGATATGAATCTGTCCCTCCAGCATGTTCTATTTATTTCTGTGCTGAGGTTTAAGTCACTAGAGCGTGTGGTCCTGATGGATTTGGATTTCTTGAGGTGGAGCATGTCCATTAATTCTGGGTTGGACATGGCTTTATACGTCAGGCACAGATCGCCTCTTAGTAGGCGGTAAGAAACTGAGTAGAGCTGTAGTTTCTTTAGCCTAACTGCATAGGGCATCTGTTTGAGTCCCTTGATCCTCTTGGTGAGGTACTTTTGGGGTCTTTCTAGTTGTAGCAGGTGTCAGGTAAGGTACATCCCAAATGGGGCATTGTATTCAATTATGGGCCTGATGAGTGATGAGTAGAGGGGCACAATGACCTCTCTTGATCTAGATGTGAACCCCTTCATGATAAGGTGGGCTATATAGAATGTCTTTCTAATCACTTTGGCAATGTGATTGTCAAAGGAGAGATTGTAATCTACTTTGGTCCCCAAATCCCTAATTACTTCTTCCGTACTTAATGGATTACCACCTATGTGGTAATTTGTGGGCACTTTGTTTTTCCCAAAGAGGATGACTATGCACTTTTTGGCATTTAGCTTTAGGCCATGGCTCTGGCACCAGTTATCCATCTCTGTGAGACCTTTTTGGAGGATGCTTGTGTCAGCCGGTGAGTCGATTATGGCCCCCAGTTTGCAGTCACCTGCAAACTTTGTCAGCCATAGTCCTCCTGTGTTAGCCTGTACCACAGGGAAATATATACTGAACAAGAGAGGTCCCAGGACTGAGCCTTGTGGGATTCCACTTGTAACTGGTTTAGAGTCTGACATGGCACCTGCAATTCTGACCATGTGGGTTCTATCAATAAGCCAGTTTGCAACCCATCTTGTGACATAGGGGTTGATATTTAAGCTGATGAGCTTATTTATGATGCCCGAGTGGGGTATTGTGTCGAAGGCTTTTGCAAGGTCAAGGTAGGCTGTGTGGACTACCTTCCCTTCATCTATGGCCTTGGTGACTGTTTCAAAGAAATTGACCAGGTTCATGAGGCAAGATCTGCCCTTAACAAAGCCGAATTGGGTAGGATCCAGTGTTTGGAGGTTCCCAATGTCTTTGTTTATGAGTTCCATGATGATACGCTCCATAGCTTTGCAGACCAGGCTAGTTAGGCTTATGGGGCGATAGTTTCCGGGGTCCATTGTGGCACCACCTTTATGGAGTGGGACCACTGTTGCTGTATGCCATTCTTTGGGTACATATCCTGTTGTAAGGCTGAGACTGAACAGTGATTTTAAGTGAGGGTTCAGTTCTTCTTGGAGCTCATGTAAAACGCAGCCTGGGACACCATCTGGTCCCATTGATGCTGTGTTTTTTGCTTTGGAGAGGGCAGCTCTCACCTGTGCATCTGTGATGTCAGGGAGGCTACACTCTGTTGGGATAGTCATTTGCTCATTTGGGGGGGGGGGTTTGCACTGAACCTGTCTGCCAGGATGTTGGCAATGTCTGTGGGTTCAATGTATTTTTTGTCATTTTGCACTAACTCAGAGCATATCTGGGAGTTTCCACCCAGGTTTCTGACATAACTAAAGAAAGCCTTTTGATTATCTTTAGCGTCTTGTGCAATTTTTCTTTCGAAGCTAGCCTTAGATGATTTTATGAGGGATCGTAGTTTCTTGCTAGTACTGATCAGAGTTGCCTTGCCTTTCAGGGATTTTGCTCTATCATGTAGTAGTTTCCTCCTTCTGTTGTACAGCTTATTTATGGCTGGGGTCCACCAGACAGGTCTCCTGCCTTTGGAGGAGTGTGTCTTGGTTTTATTTGGGATAGCACGATCCATGCATTCCTGTAGGTATCCATAGAATGGGTTTGTAAAGGATTCTGCAGATTGGGCCATATTTTCCACTGGCCCTGGGGCTTTGAAGGATCCCACCTCGGTTTTGAGAAGTGGGAAGTTTGCTTTTGAGAAGTTTTTGACCGTGGTTTCCTTTGCTGGGGGTGGGGATGGAATAGGGATGTCCATAGTGATTAATTTATGGTCAGATCTTACCAATGAGGGGTATACCTCTGGTATGGAACATAGAGTCCCCATGTTGGTGATGATCAGGCCCAATATGTTTTCCCCTCTTGTGGGAGTGGTGACCAGTTGTTCCATAGCATTTGAGTTTATAAATTCTAGGAACCATTGGGCTAGGGTGTTGGGGCTTGAGTAGTGCTCCCAGTCTATGTTTGGGTAGTTAAAGTCACCCAATATAATGGTGTTTGGAGAGACCTTCATATTCTTCAGTGTCTTCAGGAAAGCCGAGTGGGGTTCCTGGGTTTGGGAGGGTGGTCTGTAGCAGGCTACAAACTGGAAGGCAGTTTTGCCCACTGTTAGTTACACATGGATGGTCTCAGATGCTTCGTGCAGTGCCACTAGCCTGGAGGTATGGGTATCGTCGATGAATATGGATACTCCCCCTCCTCTTGTGGTTTGGTCCCTCTCTTTATGTGTTGTGGGTGTAAGCTGTCCCTATGGAGGTACTGACTGACAAAAGTAGATCTTCTAAAATGTTGACTAACAAACCTAGAACTATTCTTGTAGAATTCCAAGTGTATGTTTAAAAAATCAATACTTCTACCAAAACCTCCATGGGTAAAGTTGAGAAAGTCAATGGTGGTGTTTAGATCTTTTACAAACTTTGAAAATGATTCAAAATCACCTAATCAAAGGAAGAACAAGTAATCTATATAATGCCTGTAAAACAGAATATTTTTTGCCAAAGGGTGGGTGATAAGATATCTCATCTCCCACATAGCCATAACTAAATTTGCAAAAGATGGTGCCACCCTTGACCCCATGGGTACTCCAGAAATCTTCTGAAACAGGTGTTTACCAAATCTAAAAAAAATGTTGTTTAGCACTGCCTGCATTAATATATACAATGTGTTAGTCTTGTCATTACTAAAAGTAGTACATTCTGTCAAGTAAAGAAATCTAATCCAGCTTCTTGGTTGATACTTGTGTACAAAGCTGTAACATCCAAAGATGCAAAAACAAAAGGTGTATTAATGTCATTGAAATTACATAATAATTGTAACAAGTGTCATGAATCTCTCAAATAAAACTTGGACTTTTGAACCACTGGATTCAAAATATTGTCCAGCCAAATGGAAATTGGCTCAGTTTTGGAGAACGCTGCAGACACTTTCGGCCTGAATGGAGGGTTCACCCTATCCTTATGTACCTTTGGGATACCAAACACCAATGCCAATCTAGGGTATTCAACTTGTAAATATCTGTACACAGAATGGCAAATGTTGTTTTGACAAAATAAGTCAAATAGAAGGCCATCAACTCTTTTAAAGCAATTTTCTACATATTTAATAGTGACTTGTGTGTAATATCTAATTATCTGCTTGCTGAGGCAAATAAAAACCTGATACTACTAGTACTTTGCTCATTTTATGCCTCCATCATTATCCTATTACAACATTTATCACTTTCATTTTTCAGCTCTCTTCCTCTGAGATGTACATGGTCTTATCCTCACTTTTTACAATCATTCATCCTGCATTAACTATTTTTTTCTTACAATGCAAGTGTAATTTGTTTACAATAACAGCCATCTCTATATGCACTATCCTCCCATGAGAGTAAATGAAACGTATACAACTTCACATTTTCATCATATTCACATATTTCCCATGTTCTCTGTGGTCTTTCATATGCAAAACTACCTATACATTTCAAAGACATGGTATTATTCACACCAGCACACTTAATGTATACTAAATTACCGCATTTGTCTTCAGAAAAAACATACATTAATATCACAACACCAATAAATTTCAATGTCATCACCCCCTTTCACATGTTATTTGTTTAAAAATTGGTTATTAATAAGACCCATGCCTCCTAGCCATACAAGTAATGCATGCAGTACTGCTCATTCACCACTTTTAATGAAAGCAAATGGCAATAGATGTTTAAACTTATATTAATAGACATTTACCAAATAATAGTATACTATTCCTTTTGAACCCTTCAGCAACCTTAAGTATAATATTCAAAGGCTTGACATTTGGGGTTGCATATCCCAAAATATTGTACCAAATGGCATGTCAGCAAATCCTTCATCCATAAGTGTCCATTCTGTACCATGTGTCAAATCACCTCATTTCAAAATAAAACCTTTTCAGTCAAGAACATTACATACCAACTCAGTGTGCAAGACAATTAAACAATGTAAAATTGATATAAAAATAGAAATAAACCCTTAGCCCTATTACCTTTGGTTATTTGAATTTACCCATCCAGAATCCATATCTTCATGGTATTTAGAACTTTTTTCTCTTTTGATTTGTTACTTGTTTTGGATGTTCTATATTTGTTGAACAATAATGCTATATTTATTTAGTGCTGATGTTTTCTAACAACATGAAGTATAATAGATCCTAGATTTGATTAGAAATTATAATATTATTTTCCAATTAAACACCATATTTTAGAGATCATAGTGCTATAGCCATTAGCATTACTGCTTCACATTAATTTGTTCTCCAATTTGAGTCTTTGCTGGGCACTTTCTGTGTGGATTCTGTATGCCATCCTTGTGTACTCAATGGAGTTTCCCTGGGTGTTTTATTTTCCTCCCACACCCTAAAGCTGTGTGCTAGGTAAGTTTACAATCCTCTAAATTGCCTGTAGTTATGCATGCAATGCTATGCAATGTGAGACTGAGTATTGCGTGTGTGTGTGTGTGTGTGTGTGTGTGTGTGTGTGTGTGTGTGTGTGTGTGTGTGTGTGTCTTTGTTTATATGTGTGTAAAACACCTTTGATTGGTTCATAATAGGCTTCTACACTTCATATCTATTGTGTGATGGAATGACTTTGGCTTTTCTGTGACCCTGCATTTGATTATGTGGCAAATTGCAGAATGAACAGATGAATGGATGAATGAGAAGTATAATGTGGAAAATCGTTACCACTTAACATGGAATTAAGTATGTGCAGATTAGTCACTCTAGAATAAGTTACCACTGTTTTGTTTTATATCAGAATGCTACAACTGATGAAAATATATATTTTTGTAAAGAACAAACCTCATTGCACATTCTTTGTAAGAGGTCTTGGCCCCCATGCTGTACATAAATGTTAAGTTTGCAGTCAAATAACAGTAGGAGAAAGTGAAAAAAGACATTGATACACACTGCCAGCTTGTACAATATAACTCAGCTTGGCTTTAATAAACTGCAGTATGTAAAAAAACCTCATATACCACTTGTACAACTACACCTGTTAAGAGTGTAACATAATTCTGAATAGATAGGAAAACTGCAATTTGGCTACTTTAGAAGATGAACTAAATATATCTGGTATGTTTTTTAGCAGCATAGAATCTGCACAAATCAGTAGAAATTAGTAAAGAAGAAATACTAACAATGTTTTCAGGGACAATTTAGTAAATCAGTGATTCACAACATTGTTATTGTAATTAAATGCAGAAGTGAACATACTGACTCTTTGCATTTTAATTATATTGTATTATGTGGACAAGAAGTAAATTGCTGGAAATGATAGACTGGAAAACTAAATCATATCAGCATATATCACTCCAAATCAGACCATTATTTTTAGGAATAACCATTTGAAAAAATGCAAACAGATTATAATATATGTGAACAAACAGATTATAATGTAGAGATATTAAGTTTATACCAAGGATCAAAATATGATGAAAATATTTTATTTTTTCTGTTTCTAAGTAGTGATTTCTTTTAAAGTACTCCTGTTTTAATATTCTTGCTGCTTCAAATTTCCACAGACAATGTTTGATGCCACATTTATACCAGCCCTATAACTATGGAGTTGCTGTGCTTTCACAGTATATGTGAAGAAGTTGATTAATTGCATTAAAGCACTCTTCTAGTCCATGAAGATGTTACGTAGGAGCATGTTAACACTGTCACTGGGATCCACTGCTCTTTATCACTGACATTTACTATGATAGTTTTGGAGGTATCATTTGGTAAAATTTCTCATATTCTATGTGAGTACAGTTTTGGACATATTCCATTAAGATTGCTCCAGCAATAATTAATTGTTAAACCTTATGATTTAGGGTAGCTGCACTCTTCCTCTCATTGCATGCAAACTATAGATACTAAAAATGTCCAGATTTGCTGTATCAGTCAAAGGTTTTAGTCAACCAGATGATGTCAATAAATAAATCAACACATATATTGTAAGATAGATTGCAAACTGAAATACAAAACCCAATAGTGCAATTGCAGATCAATTGTATACTTATGTAATTATTTTGTATTTCCACTTTTCTTGTGGACTATGTAATTATTTTGTATTTCCACTTTTCTTGTGGACTATTTGTATACATTTTTTTCTTTTTATTGTCTCGGAGCTTTTCTCCTCGGGCCTCTACTGAAAATGGACATATATCCAGCTAGACTAGCCCGGTCAACAAATGCAAAGTAAATAAAAAATAAAATAAAATGTTAGGGCACTTATGCAAATGAAATAAATAAACAATGTATGCAACAGTACTCATACCAAAGTTTTAAAATTATTTGTGTTTCTATGGGTGGGTGGGTGGATGGGGGCATATATTTATCTCCTGCATCTGCTCTAACGTCACAACAACTTGAGGAAAACACAATTTTCTATGTGTATCACAAATATCTTCAGATTAACCACATTTGAATTTCTGCATGTGTTCACTTCTACATAACCATTTGCATAGGAGTCTAAAGGTAGGATGCTTATGAACAGGACTGCATGTCAACTCAAATGAAATATCACTGCATTCTTAAATGTCATGACAGTGTTTAAAACATTTAATAACTTCAAAAGCAATAGCATTCAAGTACAACACAAGGTAAAAAATCATAAAATTGTTGGTAGTATGTGTCTTTGAGATTTGGTTAAGTTTGATACCATTTTCTGGGGGAGTCATTTCTAGGCCATACCTTTACAGTGAAACTTTCCAAGAATTGGATGCATAAGTTCCACTTTAATCAACTTCTTCCTCTGCACAAAGGTGCCAAAAATTCAGACATCTCCAACTTTCGGCCCTTTGCTATCCTTTCTCCCATTTCAAAAATATTAGAAAAATGTGTCCATACACAACTTTTCAACCATTTAATTAATAACCTTCACACCCCAACACAGCATGGCTTTAGACCAGGCCATAGCACAAGCACAGCTCTCATCTCCTTTATGGATACAGTAAATCGAGCACTCGATTCTGGTCTGATCATCTCTACACTCTTCCTTGACCTTTCAAAAGCTTTCAATACTATTTCACACCCCCTTTTACTCTCTAAGCTCATAAATCTAGGTGTCTCACTCCCAACCCTAAATTGGTTCTCAAACTACCTCTCTGGCAGATATCAATCAGCTAAATGGCAACAATCCTGCTCCCCCTTCCTCAGCAACTCCACAGGTGTCCCCAGTGTTCCATATTGGGCCCCCTTCTATTCAATATATTCACCAATAACTTCCACAACTCCCTTACACATGGCACCGTCATCCAATATGCAGAGGATTCGACAATCAACTGCACTGCTAAATCCCTTTCTGAGCTACAACTACTAACCCAAAATGCCTTCACATCCACTGAAAAATGGATGTTAAGCAATCACCTAGCTCTCAACCCAAAGAAGACTAAACTGATCCCAAAAAACAACCTTCCTAAATAGGACTGAACTTTCTATCCACTCCCAAAATGATACCACCATTGAAGTAGTGTCTAGTACTAAACTGTTAGGTGTCATTATTGATGAAACCCTAACATTTGATCTCCACATACTCAATAACACAAAAAAACACATCAGAAACTGGGCACCCTTTATAGGCATATCTATTACCTCAACAACACTGCTAAAAAGGCTCTAGCCTCAGCCTTTCTACTTCCATCCCTGCTATATGGTGCCCCTATCCTCACAAATATCCACTCATCTCTTAAAACAGAGCTTGACTCTTGTTACAATAAGCTTGCCAGATTTGCAACAAATGATAGATCCTCTTCACACCACTGTTCCTCACTGCAACAACTAAACAGGCTAGAGCTACCACTCTATCTCAACTACCTGCACTTAACTACTGCACATAAAATGATATATAAACCCACAGAATGGCCCTATCTCTCCTCCCTACTATCATTGTACCAACCAAATCGACCTCTTAGATCAGAACATAAAACAAACCAACCCCAACTCCCAGCTGGTCAAATGCTCTATTCCTTCACTGTTTCTAAACTTTGGAATACCCTCCCACCCACAATAGCCTCCATCATGTACCCTGCACTCTTTAAAAAATCTCTTAGACAACACCTCTTATCCTGCTGGTCATTCCCATGCCAAAAATAACCATCTCTAATCACACCTACCACTTTCTTACCCTATTGTGCCACTCCCACTCTACCCCTCCTCTTTCCACTCAATTGGTCAATATGTATGTTCTCTAGTATGTTCTAAATATCATAGTTAAATTGATACCTAAGATTGTTACTGCATTGCCTTTTAGCTATTTGTGTAACTATAACTACATGTCTGAATTTTTTATGTATTGCCTTCTAGCTATCTTTGTAACTGTAACTATGTTTCTATGTTTTATTGTAATCTGCAACATGTTTAATTTTATGTGGAGCTTTTCTCCCCAGGCCCCCATTGAAAATGGGCTCACCTAGGTCCAGTGGACCTTCTCGGCAAACAAATGCAATACATAATAAATAAAAATAAATAAATTATGATGGGTTTTATTCAATACATAAGGCAGTAAGCTAGAACCAGTAAGATTCACCTGCTGGCAATAATCAACAAATGTAATGTGAAATCAAAGACTTCATGTATCAACTAGCTTAGGAAATTGCCAGCAGGTGAATTTTAATTGCTGCAGATATATGGTTGGTTGCTGTGAAATAATGTGGGTGAGGCAACCCCTTTTTATTGAGATTTGTGCAGTGTTTGTATTGTCTGAAGAAGTGCCAGGAGGCATGAAAGCACTCACTAGTTTGTACCTGAATAAAGGTTTTGCCTTTTATTTAATATCAAGAGAGCCATGTTTGTTTACTCCCAGTTTGAACTGTTGTTACTGCATTTTGCTTTTTTTGGGAGAGCATCACCCTCACCTGCTGCTTTTGGATTTCTGTTTTGTACTTTTAGTTTCTGTATCTAATAAGCAGGGGAGCATGGCCACAGGCACTGAGATAAGCTTGGAACACGAACCGAAAAGGAACTTTGCACAAGGTAGATCTGATGGACTGAAAAGGCTGTTACTTTCTGAGAATAATCCATTACTAGCTTTTAAGCTAGATAATCTGAGTAAAGACAATGATAACGAACCTCATGTCATTAATATTCAAAATAGCATGAAGTTAAGTCATGAAATAGAGACTAATGTTTTTAAGTTGAAGTGAATACAATGACAATGCCAACATTTGGAGGCATATATCTGCTTCAAAATAGTCCCTAGGGGACTGCGCATTTTGAAAATGCCCACGCATGGACATTTCTATCCAGATTTATTAGTAAAGTGGCTGCAATTAAATCTGGAAACTAGTATAAGTTATATGCGGCTCTTAGTGGAACAGTACGTTATAGGTGCAAAGGAGGTGATGGCCCATATCCTTGGTTTACAACAACAGCTACATGAACTCTCAGATGCTAAGCGGTATGAAGTGTTTGAGACTAATTTAAATACAAATGTGCTGCTCTTTGAGCAGAAAGAGCAGATGCATAAAATGAAAAAGTTGGAAGGAGATCTGAGGGACTTTGAGAGAGGGGAGGTCTTTTCATGGCCGAGGAGACCAGCAACTAATGGGAGCTTGAATGAGCCGTCCAGCACAAATCAACAAACAAGAGGAGGAGCAAAGTCCAGGAAAGAGCTTGAGGGATCGGTACAAAAAACGAATCCAATACCATCTATGAGTGCTAACCACCCAGAGGAAGTGTCGAAGGAGGGACCAATAGATGTTCAAGCGAAAACTACCGTAGGCAAAGGGCCAGTGATTCAAGCACAAGATGTTCAGAGAAAGATACAGAGTTAGAGAATAACTAGGAAACCAACAGTTTTTTAAAGTTTCCACTGCCTTTCAAAGAAACGAAAGCATCGCCAAGCCAACAATACCATTCCAGGAAGAGAAGGAAATCGTCGGAGGACCAAAGAGAGATACGAGTGCAGGTGACAAAGCCGTGAGTGCATAATATATCTGAGTATGTGCTATCATCATCTGAAATGACTTTATTACAAAAGGGTTTGTCTTTTGTGCTATCATTACATACTGATAGTACTGATTTTGTCATTGATATAAAAATGTTCAGTAGAAATGTCATGCTTAAACTGTTGTTTGGTAACAATGAATGTAATGATGTAAGTGTGTTTAAAAAACATCCACATTTATTACTTTGATTTATCCATTATTAGCAGCATTTGAGAGGGCATGTGAAAGTGATTTGTTAAAACTGACGAGTGATGCTAATAGAGGTCATAGTCATTATAATATTACAAAAGTCAAACGTGAGGCCCTGAGGAAATTGCAGGATAATAAAGCAATAGTGATACGCCCAGCTGACAAGGGTGGTGAAAATGTGATCATGGACAGTGAGCAATATAGAATGGGAATAAATGATTTACTTAGTGAAGGTGATACATATCAGTATATCACAGCTGAACAGCTTGATTAATTAAGAAGCTACAGATAGACCTTTATGATTTTCTCATGAGTAGAGTGATCACTCAAGATTTAGATAATTATTTTCTCATTGAGATGCTGGTCGTCCCCTCTTTTAGGGGGCTGCCAAAGATTCACAAGGATCCTGTCAGACCACCCCTAAGACCGATAGTTTTGGGGAGGGGGTGGATTACTGAGGCTATATCCATTTTTTTGGAAAAAGCCTTAAGACCTCTAGTGGATGTTGCATCAACTGTAGTAAAAGATACCAAAGAGTTTTTGGTGACATTAACTGAATTTACTGCATCAGGTGGTTATGATCAAGAACATTTTTTGGTCACTTTAGATGTGGCCTCACTATTTACGTCTATAGCCAATGCAGAAACAGTTGAATATGTGAGGTCATTTTTTAATGAAGCAGGAATAGAGAGTGGAAGGGCTTTGATGATATGTTTTTTATTAGAGTTAGTCCTGAACAATAATGTTTTTCTTTTTGAACAAAGATATTACCTACAAAAAAGGGAGTGGCAATGGATACACCCTGCGCCAACTCTTACGCTAACATCATGTTGGCGCAGTGGGAAAAGACTTACATCTTGGACATAGAAAGCAGAAGGCAATCCATTCCCTTTAACAAAAGATTCGTAGATGATGTCTTTTTTGTATGGACAGGAACTGAACAGAGTTTGACTGAATTTATAGAGTATGCCAACCATTCCACTGACTTTCTTAAGGTTGTGGGCAAATGGAGTAGAGATAAGATTGATTTCCTTGATGTAACAGTGTTTAAGGTAGGTAATAGGCTACATTCTGACAATTTTAGGAAAGAATGCAGAAGAAATAATCATCTACACCATACTAGTATACACCCCCCTAATATATATATTACAACATTATACAAGGACAGGGTTGTGAATATCTAGATTAACTAGTATGGACACTAATTGCGAGAAAGCACTTAGCACTCTAAAAGGAGATTTATGTCAAAGGGGTTATAAGAAGAGTGAATATGATTTCCTTGATGTAACAGTGTTTAAGGTAGGTAATAGGCTACATTCTGACAATTTTAGGAAAGAATGCAGAAGAAATAATCATCTACACCATACTAGTATACACCCCCCTCATATATATATATATATATATAACAACATTATACGAGGGCAGGGTTGTGAATATCTAGATTAACTAGTATGGGCACTAATTGCGAGAAAGCACTTAGCACTCTAAAAGGAGATTTATGTCAAAGGGGTTATAAGAAGAGTGAATATGGGAAATTGAATGATGCTATGTTTATAGATTGGAAACAGAAATGTAGACCCTATGTTGAAAGAAGCAAGGAAAATGGTCATATTTCTAAAAGGGCAAATAATACCTGTATAGAGTTGTTATACCCCATTCCACAGACTATAGAGCAGCTGGGGAGATTATTAAAAGGAACTGGGAGATTCTATTAGTTGATGAGAAGATAAAGAAGATAGTGGATACTAAACCGAGTTATTCTTATAAAAATAACAAATCTCTTAAGAGATTACTCTGCTATGAGAATAACAGGAAGAAAGGAATAGAATCAGTAAGGAAGGGTACTTTAGGATGTAGAAGCTATAATTTCTGTTCATATATGTTGAATGATAATAAGTTTATGCATACAACTACGGGGAGGGTGTTTGTGTTTAATCACTATGCAGATTGTAGATCTAGGGACTTAGTCTACTTAGCCAGATGTATAGAGTGCCCATGTTTTTATATTGGCAAAACCAATAGGACACTCAGAGAAAGGGTTAGAAAGCATATTTATGCGGTCAAGAAAGAAGACGAGGGGAATCCTCTAGCTAGGCATACACTTGAATATGGCACCAGACATAAGTTTAGGTTTATAGCTGTTGAAATGACCACCAGAGGGGGCTAGATTAGGAAATTATAAGAACTACACTGAGAAATGTGAGGTTAGTTGGATAATTAGATTGCAGGCAGATTGAGGGTATGGCCTGAATGAACTTGTGTTCCTGAAACTTTACTTAGATGAGAGGCCATTGAAACATTAAGAATGCTACTACTAGGGTATATCCAACTATTTCTCTTATAGTATTTTAGCTTTTTGTGATGTACTGCCAATATTATTTACTGATAGATGTACCCCTAGTTGTTTTAAAGGATAGGAAATTTAATGCTTGCTGTTTTTTTAATTTTAGCCTGATATGTGAGAGATAGGTGTTTGCCTTAGAAATTTTGGAATACATTTCTGTATGGAGTATATGACTGCCATCGTTTGGTATACTCTAGTATTACAACTGTGAGAAGGTTGATGTCAGTAGTTTTATATGTGAGAAAGTAAAAATTTTATGACTGATGTTTTCTGCCATCACTTCTCTGTATGGTTATATAGTTGTTGATAGTAGTGAAAGTGAGAATTAATGCTTTTATTTTATTTTATTTTATTTTTTATGTGTAATTTCAGACTTTCTATTTTGCATGTAAGGATTTCCTCAGCTAGTTGATATGTGAAGCATTTGACTTCACATTACATTTGTTGATTATTGCCAGCAGGTGAATTTTAATTGCTGCAGTTATATGGTTGGTTGCTGTGAAATAATGTGGGTGAGGCAACCCCTTTTTATTGAGATCTGTGCAGTGTTTGTATTGTCTGAAGAAGTGCCAGGAGGCATGAAAGCGCTCACTAGTTTGTACCTGAATAAAAGTTTTGTCTTTTATTTAATATCAAGTGAGCCATGTTTGTTTACTCCCAGTTTGAACTGTTGTTACCGCATTTTGCTTTTTTGGGAGAGCTTCACCCTCAGCTGTTTCTTTTAGATTTGTGTTTTGTACTTTTGATTTCTGTATCCAACAAGCAGGGGAGCATGGCCACAGGTGTTGAGATAAACTTGGAACACAAACCGAAAAGGAACTTTGCACAAGGTAGATCTGATGGACTGAAAAGACTGTTACTTTCTGAGAATAATCTATTACTAGCTTTTAAGCTAGATAATCTGAGTAAAGACCATGATAACGAACCTCATGTTGTTAATATTCAAAATATCATGAAGTTAAGTCGTGAAATAGAGACTAATGCTTTTAAGTTGAAATGAATACAATGGCAATGCCAACGTTTGGAGGCATGTATCTGCTTCAAAATAGTCCCTAGGGGACTGCACATTTTGAAAATGCTCACGTACGGACATTTCTATCCAGATATATTAGTAAAGTGGCAGAGATTAAATCTGGAAACTAGTATAAGTTATATGCGGCTCTTAGTGGAACAGTACATTATAGTTGAGAAGGAGTTGATGGCCCATATCCTTGGTTTGCAGCAACAACTACATGAACTCTCAGATGCTAAGTGGTATGAAGCGTTTGAGAATAATTTAAATACAAATGTGGTGCTCTTTAAACAGAAAGAGCAGATGCATAAAATGAAAAAGTTGGAAGGATATCTGAGGGACTTTGAGTAAGGGGAGGTCTTTTCATGGCCGAGGAGACCAGCAACTGATGGGAGCTCGAATGCGCCGTCCACCACAAATCAACAAACAAGAGGAGAAGCAAAGTCCAGGAAAGAGCTTGAGGGACTTACCATCTACGAGTGGTAACCACCCAGAGGAAGTGTCGAAGGAGGGACCAATAGATGTTCAAGCGAAAACTACCATAGGCAAAGGGCCAGTGATTCAAGCACAAGATGTTCGGAGAAAGGTATGAGAGATAGAGAATAACTTGGAAACCAACAGTTTTTTAAAGTTTCCACTGCCTTTCAGAGAAACAAAAGCATCACCAAATGTGTATGTGTAATTTCAGACTTTCTATTTTGCATGTAAGGATTTCCTAAGCTAGTTGATATGTGAAGTATATGACTTCACATTACATTTGTTGATTATTGCCAGCAGGTGAATTTTAATTGCTGTAGATATATGGTTGGTTGCTGTGAAATAATGAGGGTGAGGCAACCCCTTTTTATTGAGATTTTTGCAGTGTCTGTATTGTCTGAATAAGTGCCAGGAGCCACGAAAGCGCTCACTAGTTTGTACCTGAATAAAAGTTTCGTCTTTTATTTCATATCAAGAGAGCCGTGTTTGTTTACTCCCAGTCTGGACATTTGTGACTACAGAAAGATACAACACCAATTACACTTAATTATGTTACTTCACAATAAATGCACGGGGTAGTTCATCATACAACATACAAGAAAGTAATAAAATGCAGCTATAGCTTTGAATCATCCATTTTATAAACTCATAACTTAACATAAGCTGGTACATTTTTGCATTTATGCATTATCTACTTGCAGTGTTTCAACTACTGTTTATTTTTTATAAGTCTCTTTGTTTTGCAACATATACTGACTCAAGCCAATGCTTCATATCATAAAAAACTCCAGTGTTTCCCCACGTCTGTTTCAAATACATTAAAATTTTTTTTGCTTACTTCTTTTTGTATTCTTAATGTAATTAGTACTAAGAAGTCTTACTTAACAATATAGACAGTTTTCAGACTTTACAATGGATGTTGCACTGACTCGTCTGTGACAGATTATCTTATGTTTGGTGAGGGGTAGTCTTTGATTCTTATCATATGCAATCTTTTCAACATTCATATAAAAGAGTTAAGATTATAAGATGTGCACAATCATTTAATGAATGATGAGCATATACAAAATATAAGATTTAATAATAAATGTAGCATAAAAGTAAAAATAGGACATAAGTAGTCCCACATTCTTATAGGTTGCTCATTCTATTCATAAAAATGCTATTCTCTTATTCTGTCAACATCATTCAGTGTTTCACTTTTTCACATTGCAGTCTGCATATAGCAACATTTTTCTAAAGTTTTTACCATAGAGAAAGACACAGAGGGCTTACATAATCATTTTATGCAAATGACCCTGATCAGCAGTGTCTCACTCACTCAGACAAAATGATCCTAATGGTTTAGACCCCTAACCGTTTTTCCTGCTTAGCTGAATGATGGATCCGTATCAGCACATGATGTGATATATTTTCTGATTTGGCATTAGTCAAGGTAGTTTGCATAGAGAAAGTCTACCTACCATTCCAAGTTTTCAGACCGAGCAAGAGCATTTGTTGCTGCATGCTTGCCCATAAATATACTCCATGCGAATATGTTGGAAGACAGCACTAGGATCAATGCCACCTACTGGACTTGTCAGATCTTGTTTTGAATTCGCAAGCACAGAAACAGGAGCTACTCTGATGCAGTTTACAAATATTTAAAGCACTGTCTGTTCAGTTTGTCTCTCCCACTGCATTTTCCTTATTTTACAATATTTTCTCTCCATTTTCATGTAATGACAAATAAATGGTATATTACAGAGCTATTCCTGGTTCTCTCTCTTTGCACAACCGAAAAATGTCCTCCTGTATTTATTTACATTGGGAAACTAGGTAGTACACTGGTCCAAGGACCCTTTCCATGTATGACCTAGGCTTTTATGGTAGGGGAGCAACAACTGGTACAGAATTACAATCAAGGTAGTGATATTATTAGAATGATATATACAGTAACATGGCAGTGAATGACAATTGCTACATAATTACAATCAAGGCAGTGACATTATTGGAATGATATATACAGTAACATGGCAGTGAATGGCAATTGCTACATAATTACAATCAAGATATTAACATTTCAAATTTCCCTGTACATAGTCTGGCTATGAACAGTGATATTTACTTGGGGAAAAAATGTTAAATCATTGTCACAAGCCTGGGTATACAGCAGTTTTTACTATGGCAGTGTTTAAAAATGTATGTATTTTGTCAAATGTCTGCATGCTCAAAAGTGTTTTCCATTATAAAAGAAGCTTGTTTGTTTATAATTACAGATGGAACTTCATTATAATGGTTCAGCACACTGGGAGATCTAATAAGTCTGCGCATAAGAAATAATAACATTCTAGCTCAGAAAGTTATCATTTCATCTTGTCTATACCGAGGCCCAGAGCCTAAATTCTACTGTTCCACAATAAGTGCCACTTCTCAACATACTACTGGAATTTTTAAACCAAGCAGGCTGGAGACAAGGTAATTGCTTCTCATAGTGACATTATGTCAGTCTCGTTTATTGTAACACAGCTTAGCCATTTGCTTCTGTTTTTAAACATTTTGGTGGATTCTAAAGACAAAGGTCTACCCATCACATTATTCCACAACAGTTAACAAAGACAGAGGTGTTCAGCAAGTAATATAACCAATTTAAAATTACATTTTGAGGTACAACTTTTAAAGTGCATTTCCAGAGGTTCATAGGTAAGTACTAGGCTAGCTGCCCATTTAATTAAAGATTGGCCTTGCCCTCCTATTAGATATTATCCTGAATGACACTAACTGGGATCATAACATAGATAATTTGAGGGGGGCCATGTATGGGATAAAGCATTTAGGAGCTGCTAGTAGTACAGGGGCAGTCCTGGGGTAAATTTTCTGTTCCCCATTCATAGATCCAAGTTGGGCTTCATTATGGACAGGGATGGACTTTTTTTATGTGCATGGGGAGTCTGTTCCTCAGCAGTGGTATCCTCTGTGACATATACATGTCCATTCAAACCATTTTGCAGATGTTGCAGAAGAGGCTTAGATTATTTCTCATACCATTTGTCATGCAGCTGTGGTAAATTCACCAGTGTTGGGTCAGAGAATGCTTGTAAAATGCATTCTCATTTTTTTTAGTTTAGTCAACAGTTCACAAATGTGAATGCAATTTGAATAGTGAATCATTAAAGTGGAACTAAGAAAGCATCCAATATACTTCTTTGTCAGCATCTTAATTTGAACCTTTTTCTTCTTTTCCCATTAGGGGTCACCACAGCAGAACAGCAGTCTGCAGAACAATTGGCAGTGGAGTTTTATGGTGTTGAGTTGCCACCTCGGTGCCCAGCCTTTCACAGGAGGCACACACATGCACACACTCGCATCTAGCGCCAATTTAGAGGCCCAGTCCACCTGTCTTTGTGATATGGAAGGAAACTGTAGCACCCAGAGGAAACCCATGTGACCACAGGGAGGACATGGAGACTCCACACAGAAGGCACCCCATCTGAGAATCAAACCAGAGAACCTCTTGCTGTAAGGTGGGATCTCTAAATGCTGCACCACAGCGGCCACCCATCTTAATTTGAGCCTGATATATTCATAATCAGTTTTGAACTTGACACATGTTTATAACATTGCTACATATTATTTATGCATTTATTTATTAGTAAGAAGTTTGGATTCAGATCTAGTGCAAATTCAAATATTTGCAGTGAGACAGACAGAGGAGAAGAAAATGGAAATAAAGAAAGAGTCCAAATGGGCAGTTCCGGACTTGTAGAAAATACATGTCAAGGTTCCAACATAGCTGATTTGGGCAGTCCTGTCATGGTTCAAAGCCTCAAAAACACTCATAACATTATGTAGAAGCACCCAGTGACATATGCTTGGATGATTTTTCAGACTCACACGGGGGTTCCCAGTGGGAGTGGATGTGCATCTAGGTTTAGCTCTCAGCCTAGTCCTTTTCATAATGGTGGTGAGGAATATTATTAAATATGTTGTACTGGACAGACCAACAAAGCTGTTGTATGCAGTTAGTATGATAATGTGAGCAGACTCCGAACAGGAACTTTAGCAAAACATATGGGACTGGAATGCAAAACAAAAGGAACATTGGATGAACCTGAGTTAAGGCAAGACATTTGTGTTGGCAACAAATGTGGGAAATCAGAAGCTGAATTTTTTGATAGAGAGGAAATAGTAGAACAAGTTAACAGCTTCAAGTATCTGAAAGGTATAGTTGAGGAGAAGGGAAGTCTTAATGAGGAGGTCAAAGAAATGTGCTATAGTCAACTGGCTCAGAGAGTTGGGGGTAATGTGTCACAGAAGACTTCCAAAGAAGCTAAAAGGTAAGGCATACAAAACAGTGGCACAAAAACCTGGCAATGAAGGCAGAGCAGTTGAGGAAGCTTGAGTTGATAAAGATGAAGTGCTTGAGATGAGCAGTAGTAGTATGCATACTGGGGGAGAGATGAAAAAATACCCAGCATCAGAACAAAAGAAAAAGTAGCCCAGATTGTAGATAATGTCAAAGAGATCAGATTACATTAGTTTGGGCACATGTGCAGGAAAGAAAAGATTATTTGGTAAAGAAGATTTGGGAGATATAGAAAAAAGGCAAAGAGTAAATGAGGACATCCAACCAAGTGGTGGATAGACTGCTTGAGAAAAAATGCAAACATCAAGCATGATTGTTGAAGAAGGTAACATAGTGGCACTGATTCAAGAGAGGTGGTGACAGTTAAGGTGACACCCTGACTCAAAGGAGAAAAATTGGAACAAGGGAGTTGATCATAATCATAATGACAAGTTTGGTTATTGGTAAGTGGACTTTATGATAGTGGTCTCTTTCAGCCACCACCTAGTTACAATAATAAAGTAAAACATTAGAGTCACATCAACTATAAGAATGTAAAATTGTACACAGTAAAAATATACAACAACCTACTAATAGTATGGTACTAGATAGGGCAGTCTAGTTCTCTCAAATTATTAATTTTCTATTTCTGATTCGGTATGAAATACTTTAAATGTACATGTCCTCCCTGTTTATATATTATTTTCAAAGGAATGTGGTTCCATTCCACATCAAAAAGACATATGGTTAGGCAAAATGGCTATGCTCATAACTGGCAATGTGAGAGTTTATGTAAATTCTGTGATGGACAACTTTCCTGCCAGGCTGTTTTCTGCCTTAGGCCATCTGCTTGGCAAGATAGGTCCCTGAACTGGAGAAAGCAAGTAAGGAAGATAAATTGGTGAATGGATGAATTTCAGGAAAAAAAAATAAACACCCAGCTGAACTGCAACACACATGAAAATTAATTTAAAACCAATCAGCAAAAAAGGAAATAAGTCTCAAAATGCTGGCACAGAAATGTTTCCTTGTACAGTCTGGCACATCAAAAATCACCATAAGAAATATAATCTCTCAGGAATATTTTGGAAAATCCCTTAAACTGTGCTAAAAGAAATGCCTGTTATTCAAGTCTATATTAGAACATCGAAGTTTCACAACTTCGAATGTTCTAATATCGAACCCTATTCAGCGAATGCTGAAAATAGAGAAGCTGCAGAAAACCAAATTTTTTTCCTAGGGAAAGAATTCAGTTGTCCATTTCTGTCGCTTCGCTATTTTCAGCACTGTGGTGGAAAGGTATGGGTCGGGTTCAGGTAAGAGTGCGACTGGGCACGGGTTAGGTGAGTTAGGGTTAGGGCGTGGGTCAGGTAAGTGTGCGATTGTGTGGACGTGAGGCTTAGGGTGGGGTAGGTGAGTTAGGGTTAGGGCGCGGGTGAGGTGAGTGTGTGATAGTGGCGGACCTTAGGGTTAGGGTTCGGGTTAAGGTAAGTGGATAGTTAGTGGTGTATGTACAGTTTAGTGTAGGGTTAGATGTAAGATTTTAGATGTATGTGTGTAGATTGCTGTTTGTTTTGTGTGCTTGTGTTGTGTGTATGTGTTTCGGAACAGCAAATTTTTTCCCTAGGAAAAAAATTCACTGTTCTGCATGTTCGATGTTGTCAGCATTCACTGAATAGGGGTTGATATTAGAACATTCGAACTTGTGAAACTTTGATGTTCTAATATAGACCCTGTTATTCACATCTAGGATAAAAACAATACAATGATCTTTTAGTCAAGAAACACTTTTTTCCCTAAGTCTAGATTCTCTCCTACCCAGCATTGCACATACAAAGTTCCATGCTTTTAGTCTGAATTCTAATACACATACTGTATAGATAAAAAATGTTAGAAAAGCTTCGGTGAAGGGATTAAATATTGCACATCAGCAGAGAACACTATTATGTTTTCACTTATTTTAGTTGCTTTGCTTACCAGATAAATGGACTAGACCAGTCCTGCTGCAAGGTAGTTCCTAAACCTGATTTCAGTTCAGAATTGCTTTCTTTGTGTCAGTCCACTGTCCTCCTCTGCCTTCCTTTAGATTAAAATTCAAAGGAGTGGGGATAGTTACTTGTTTAAATGTTTAAAAAGCATATTTGTAACTATATTTAACCTAGAAGTTGCCTACTATTTCTTGGGTTATAGCCATAGTCAAAAAGATAATATGTAAAGAAAATGATTTCTAAGAAGAGTGAAGCCCATGGGGACTTGGTTTGTTAACAGATTTTCAACTATACAGTATTAGTATAATTAGTTTATTCTTTTTACTTGTCAGTCCCTAATGCTTTCACTTAGCTATTCCTTTTATTAAAAGAAACAAATATAATCTTGACATCTACTTCTGTTTCCTAATGAACTTCAGAAAAAACAAAAATAAGTCTATATCACTCGATGCTGCCAATATTCTTCTTATGCATTTCTCTACAACTGTCTCCAGTAGCAATGCCGTAGTCCTTTCTGCATGCAGAACTTCACACATTTAGTTGGGTCTACCTGGGCACACCGCAAATGATGTTAAGCTGAAAAAGAGGTATTGTTCCATACCACTTCACAGGATAAATAAGGGTGCATGCTTATTTATTGTTTTTTTAGATTTATTGACAAGGATAGTCAACAAATAAGCAGTCCAAAGCATACCATCTACCCAGACAATACCCACATAACAAGTCCCCTGTCTATTAAAACCTATTTTTAGTGGAGACAAAATGTGTAAAGATTTAAAAAAGATTCTGTATTCCACATCATGATTTGGAATTTTTTGTATATATTTCCTATTTATCCTCAAAGAAAGGCTAGAGATGTGGTCATTTGTAATTCGGAAGCATTCTGAAGAGCACAGGGGTTACTGTTATTCACGAGGTTCTGCCCTAGCTTACCAAACATTAGAAGGGCCAATACCCCATGAGACCATGCATGTCAGTGCCTAGTGATCTGCTTTCCTATTCCCCGAGGAGGTTTTCGCCTTACAAATATGGTTGTTGTAATTTCTAGTTTCTGCTGTTGCCTTTCAACAAGATGAAGATCTGGATGATTTGTATGAGCAACTGTCACTCACTCATTATTCACGCCACCGTTGGACCTCATCCCAAACACTCATGTTTCCTAAAAATAACATCATTAAATTAACAACAGGTATGATACTCCTTGCTCCACGACCACAACAAGGTCTCCCTGAAACAACACAATCCATAATCCTAATAAATCATTAACCTTCTGCATGGACCCCTGATTCTTTCTTTGGCTTATTTAGATTTATTGACAAGGATAGTCAACAAATAAGCAGTCCAAAGCATGCCATCTACCCAGACAATACCTACATAACAAGTCCCCTGTCTATTAAAACCTATTTTTAGTGGAGACAAAATGTGTAAAGTTTTAAAAAAAGATTCTGTATTCCACATCAGCTGACTTTTGCATTACAATTCCATAGTCATGAACTCAAGCAATAAGTACACTGGTGTCTGCATTGGCTGTCCATAAACAGCAATAAGTGAGCGCATAGGATGCCTAGCTCAACAGTGGCAAAAATGGACAAGATGAGTAAGGCAGTCTATAGGTGAAGAAAAAATAATTTAAAAATCTAAAATAAGCAGTTCAATGTATGCCACCCATCTCAGAGCCTCCAATACCTACATAATACATCTCGTATCTCTTAAAGCCTAAAAAATATTAACAGACATTGACGTTAAATCAAAATAAGCAAACCCCCCCCCTGAAAATTGCCTATATCTCAAGTAATGCTCAGAGTTAGCTATATGTTTAACACAAACACATACAGCTAGCATTGTATGGTATAGATTATACAAACACAATGCAAATAGAAGGTACTCAGATCTTAATTCATCTCCTAGATCATTATAATACATTTACAAAGAAAATAGAAGGGGTTTAAAGAAGCAAAAGAATGTGGCAAAGGGAGAGTGCCTAAAAAAGAAAAAAGAGCCAGCATACTGTGTGTCAATTCACTTTTATTAAAATAAAAACAGACCGGTTTCAGCCGGAAAATTTTCACAGCCTTCTTCAGTGCAAAAAGAAAAATAAATGGTATTCAATTAAACAATAAATATATTCAACTCAAAGCTTATTGGTCCATCTTAGAATTGTTCATTCAAACCAGGTGAGAACAACCCACCCAGTTTCACAATCCACTTTTTCTCTTTATTATTTAAAATGGAGTGCCATCCAATTTTATTGGATCTGTTGCCCTTTACAATATCAATGATCAAAAATGAGAACCTAGCAGTAGGATGTATAAGTTGGTGTTTATAAAGTGCATTGGAAGATTTTGTTTTTTATGTTACTAATGTGTTCAGAGATTCTTATTCTAAATGGACGAGAAGTCTGACCAATATAAAAGGCACCACATGGGCATGTAGCTTGATATATTAACCAGTCAGTGCTACAATTTGCAAAAAATTTATGTCGTGAACTGCAGAACTATTTCAACTGGAAAACTGTTTAGATTTGACAACCTTGTCACAGTGGATACAATGTCCACATGGATGACAGCCAACTAATGGATGCCCCAAGATAGTAGTTTGTATATATTGAGAAGATTGATGGTTAGATCCATGTTTATAATAATTGAAACATGAACCAAGGTTTTTACCTTTCCGGTATGAAAATAGACATCTTTCAGGTATAATTTGAGATAGCTCATCATCATATTGTAATATATTCCAATGCCTGTTAACGCTTTCAGTTAGATTCACTGTATTTCTGGCATATGTTGTAACCAGCCTAATGGGTTGTATTGTTGTGACATTATGATCCCTGTACCTCAAGAATTCTTCTCTATTGGTCGAATTGACCAAGTTACTTGCCTGCAACACATAACCCATACCATATCCCCTGGCTTTGAATCTACTGGTAAGATCCTTCCTGTGATTCTGAAATGAAGAATCATCTAAACAAATAAGTTTGGTTCTGATAAATTGTGATTTTGGAATATTGCGGGCTATATGTGGAGGATGGACACTAGATGCATGCAGAATGGTGTTATATTGGGGATATTTTCTAAATACTTCAGTACCCAATGTATGGTCTGATAATCTGCTGATATTCACATCTAAGAACGTAATACTGTTTAGATCATAATGGATGGTAAACTGTAATCCCCAAGGGTTCTGATTTAAATAAGATATAAATGCATGTAATATATCAACCTCTCCTTTCCATACCATCCAACAATCATCTAGAAAACGTCTCCAAATATCAATGTGTTCCAAATAAATATTGTTCACTTGATCATAAATCAGATGTTTTTCCACAAAAGCCATAAACAAATCTGCATAAATGGGGGCAAAAGAAGCCCCCATTGCTGTGCCCTTAGTTTGTAAATAGCAGGTGTCCTGATAGAAAAATACATTATTGCTAAGGACATGTCCTGCTAACTGTACTAAGAAGGAGTTGAAATCAGAGTCATATAAATTTGCCACCTCCAGCCAATATTCAAGCGCCTCCAAACCGGATTCATGTGGGATGTTGGTATATAAAGTGCACACATCAAGTATGCACATCAGCCAATCAGGTTCTAATTGGCTGTCTGAAATCATTTGCAGGAAGTTAGTAGTATCCTGTAATCGAGACCGGACCAAATGTAGGAGGGGCTTGAGATATTTAGTCAGGTAAAGAGATAAAGGTTCCATGATGTAACGTTTACCTGAAACAATTGGTCTGCCTGGTGGATGTATGGGAGCTTTGTGAATTTTAGGCAAAAAATAGATATATTGGTTGGCCGGGTCCTGAACCATTAGTTGGTGCATAATGCAATTCGTAATAATTGCTTTGTCCCTGGCCTGAACTAAAAAATCATCAATTGATTTTTTTAAAACGATGAATGGGATTGATGGGCATCTCAAAATAATATCTACCGTCAGACAACTGCCTTTTGTCTTCCTGATCATAATCGTTCCAATTTAATACAACCACAGCTCCACCTTTGTCAGCTGAGATAATAACAATATTCCTGTTATTTTGTAGTTCCTGAATAGCTTGTTTTTCCGCAAAATTAACATTGTTTGATTTGTACTGAATCTCTGCCTTGGAAAAATGCAGATCTTTGAGAACACTATTCTGGAACTGGTGTACCAAAGGATGCATAGGTGGAGTGGAGGACGATTTATGATATACAAACTTATCATTCATACCATTATTATCATCATTGCCAAAAAACTGTCTTAAATTCAACGTTCTACAAAAAGACATTAGATCTTGAGCAAACATTTCTTCAGACACCATAAAACCCGGAATAAAAGTCAAACCTTTATTGAGTATAGACAATTAAGCTGGAGATAGTACAAAGTCAAATAAGTTTAAAACATTTTTGTTGTGATCTTCCACTAGTTCTGTATAACCATTTTCAACAAACTCTGAATGTTGTCTATGCCTCCTGTGTTTACACCGCTGGTACCTGGGCCTAAAGGGACAGATGTTATTGTCCTTTTTGGTGATGGTGAACTTGGTACTGATTGGAATTCATTGTCTGTACAAGAGGAAATGTCCTCAGTAGAGGACCCAGTATCATGACCAGATTTTTTCAATATGGAATGTGGTCTTTTTCTCTTGGGTGTTTTTGACAATGAGGGTATAAATCTCACATGCTTAGAGTTATTTGAAAATGGATTACCTTGCTGGTAATCACCCTGATCCCTCTTAAATTTTTGGATTTTTCTGCTTTTAAGTTGTTTTTCCAGATTATTCAAATCCGTTGCCATGTTATTAAGATGTTGATTATAGTAGGGTTCCCCCTCAAATGGTTTGATATCATTCACCATTCTGGTTACTCTATCAATTTCTTTATCAATAACTCGATCATAATATTTGGATAAAGTTTCTACAAAGGACATACTGGTTTGCTGCTGTATCTGAGACAGGAGAGAGTGCCCCTAGCTTGCATAAAGGCACCCCATTAAAATCCTTAAGTTAACACATACATAGTTAACAAAGTTAAATAGGTGATTAAAGAGCAAAGACAGAAGTAGGAAAAATAATAAACTCCTTAACAGTACTGATGGCCATATGTATTGTGCAGAAATAACTCCAGTGGATAAAAGTAACTATAGCCAAAATTGTGTAGTACTACCTAATCATAACCATTGCCACAGTCACGATCAAGTGTCCAGCTTGTCAAACACTGCAGGTCTTTAAACTGCACTCTATGCCACTAATGCAAAGGACACATTTGTATTCTTTAAATCTACAACATTTTACCTTTAGCGCCTATAGCTTAGTTTATGTAAATTATTCATAATGTTAGTAGAAATGTGCCAACTCTATAAGTACTAGTACAGTGCCATCAGAAGAATGCAGTTTGTACGATATTAAAGCCAAGATGCATGGCAAATATGAGCTACTGTCTTACAGCTGGACGTAACGCTGTGTAACGTTCAAAAAGAATCCGACTAGAGAAGGAGATGGGTACATTTTAACCATATAAGCACATCTGTGCAAAAATACTGCAGCTCATCTGAAAATGGGTTCATGTTAATTATGGATATAAATGACTTCATAATCTATTTTTGAATCAGTTTAATCAGTCAGTTCTTTATTAAGAATTCTATTGACCATTGTATTCATATTAATCTTCTCCTCATCAATTGCAGGTATCCTTTTTGAATTACATATTGCGATCATAGTACTCAAATTGAGCTATACCATTGGTGGATACAAAATGTCAGTCTTGATTTGTTTAGTTCTATTGTTTCCTTAGTGTCACAAAATTGCTTTGGGTAGCTCCGGTCAGTGAGAAATCATGTGCCACATGCAGCATGGTCTAACCACTAAACGTAAGGTTTCTTAGTGTCTACATTCATTTATTTACATTTTGTTTATTGGGAATGTCCACTGGACCATAGAGAACCCATTTCAGTGGAGGCCCGGGGGGAACAGCTCCACAGTACAAGAAATTGACAGTCTGAAATACAAAATTGAATACAAAGAATAACTAGGTAGAAAATATAGAGCAAGTACCATGAGAGAAATGTACAGTAGTGTAATCTGAAACAATCAGCATACAGTAAAGATCTACATAATGCACTGTCTCTGTAATCTGTATCTACAGAAGTATTATCTCACACAAAAAAGAGAAAAGAAAATAAGGTTGATAAAAAATAGTGTGGCATACACTTTCTGGGGGGGGGGGGGTTAAGATCAGAGAGTGCACTAAACATTGGCTTTAACCAAGTTTTAGACTGAAGAGAGTGACAAGTATGCACTTTATCATATTGTCTAATGTGTTTTGCATTGAAAGCATTTTCAAAAAACATTTGTCAAAATATGTAAAATACCCTGTGTACCTTACAAGTTCCTATGCCACACAGAAAATTTCTGATATTGCATCAAGAATTATGATTCAGTTTACTGCATTTATTCATTAAATCACAATTAGTCCTTAACGGTTTATGTGGTATAATATGTATTTTACATAATTTAAAACACTTATAATTGCTGATTGTTGAGCTATTTTATCTGTAATTTCTCCAGTGTGCTAGTTATTCCCTCTTCATCTGTTCTGTATTGTTATAGAGAACCATGGACCTCTGTAAGAATGATTTTGAAATAGATTTGTAAAGGCCTGGCTCTAAACTTTCTGCTCAAAAATCATAAAGGAGTAAAATCAGGAGTCATTTTTAAAAATAATACAACAGCTTTTGCATCACATTGCAATTGTCGAATAATAAAAAATTAGAAACGGGAAGGTCTGTGTTATTGACTGACTATAATCCCCAGCAGTTTATAAAAAAAAAAATCAAAAATTTTCCAAGGACTGTGTTAAAAATATAAGGCAAAATCAGAGTTATTCTTGAAAATCAAGGACAGTTGAGAGGTATATGTGATGTTGAGGAATTGCTAGTCTGGCGATGGAAATGGTTTATATTCAATAACTACCCATTTCCTGTCTAGAAACTGAGAGGGCATAATAAAAATAAAAACAGTCTGATCGGGATGATAAACATTAATAATATAATGTTAATAGCATTTAATGCTCTCATATTATAACTTCACAAAGACTTCATCAGAACAAAATACCTAACGTGCAACTCTAAGTTAAATAAATTCATAAAAAGTCACATTATAATGAAATTACTAGTAAAAGGACCTTCATTCTTAAATAGGTTCATAGGAGATTACTAGGCTAATAGCTTAATATCCCCTGCAAGCCTAGCCAATATAACCTGATTTTGCCCAATATATGGTCACTAGGGGCAAGGGGATGTCATGGGTTTATGCCTATGCCTTGAGTATTTCACAGATTAAAGATGCATAGCAGTATGAATGTAGTATGCCTAAACTGTGAAATACTTAAAAAGGTTTACTATCAAAATGTGGAAAATCAAAACAATTTTCTACATTTTGATCAAATTTGTTTTCTGAATTTGATAATACAGAATTATCAAAATGTCAGAAATGGTAACCATGGAATCATCAATAAAAACATGAGAAGTTCTAATGTCGAAAGTCTGTGTTACCTGTAATGTTTTTACACTGGGAAAGTCCCCCTGTGCCCCAGCACAACCCCCTGCATATTATATAGTCCATCTCTAAGATAACACTACAGTGAAGAAAAGGGTAAATTTCCCTATCCCCACTTTAGTGCAGTCTGTTATCAGAATGTTGAGTGCACATTAGCGAATGTATACTACTACCATTCACTAATTGGCATTCGAACATTTTCAGAACAGCATTACAGAACTGGAAAAGATGCATTCGACTATCCCAGTTTCACGTAAGTGCCATTCCATATTTTGATGGGAAAGCAGTAAACCGTTAAAAACATAATAATTTTATTAAAAAGCCAAGTACATATAAATGGCATTATATGAATAATACATATAGTAAAGTACTAATATGCACATATATATATATATATATATATATATATATATATATAATAGAGAGAGATAAATATCTATATCTATATATATATATATATATATATATATATATATATATATACATACATACACACTCATGTATGTATGTATATATTTATGTATATGTGTGTGTGTGTGTGTGTGTGTGTGTGTGTGTGTGTGTGTGCATGCGCATCTTTGTGTATGTACCACATGCATAATTATGTAGTGTGGTGGTTTAAACCAAATGGTATCTATTGAGAAAAAAACACAAGTAGTCCCGAATACTCGATAATGTAAAGAAACACCAAAAAAAGTTCGAGGATCCCAAGGAAAGTCACTATGCACTGAAAATGCTTTTTCAATCACTTTAATAATTAAAAATTATTTAAAAGGCTAAAAAAACAAATGCTTCAAGTTAAGTGCTTTCATCTAACATGTAGACTTCATCAGAACAACCTTTAATTACATTCACCAACCTTTTATACTAAATTAATTTAAAAATCGCATATCATTAACCAATTAGTTGGTCCAATACTGTTTAAAGTGCCAGTGCTCTCTGTTCAAATTATGCCATACTAAATATAATGTCTGAGATTCATATATACCTAATATCTTTATAAAGACATAATAAATAATATGAATATTAATTATAAATTAATTTTGTCAATCATATGACCAAATACATAATAAAATATCATGAAATGTTCCATTACCTGTTGTTTTCCAGTATTGGCTTTATAGAAATTGAATCATTCAACCCAGGATGAACAGAAGAATTTAATTTGATCTGCCATCTGGTCTCTTTCTCTCCTAATACATATTTATCACTTCCCCCTCTAGGATTTGCCTTTACACATTCAAGTATACCAAAATTGAACATATTGCATTTACTGTTCCCTTCAAGATGTCTCCATAATGCATTCTTAGTGCCCTGCTTCTTAATTTTATAACAGTGCTCATATATTCGATTTCGGAGACATCTATCCGTCTTTCCCACATAGAAACACGGACAGTTGTTACCCTTTGCCATGTACACCACATGTCTAGTCCTACAATTCCCTTTCTGGAACCATACAGTAGTATTATTAATGTCTTCCAGGGTTACAGACGGACTGCTGCTAATTAAATGACATTGATTACAGTTCCCACACTTGGTGGTACCAGTCCCTTTTGTTGCTTTCTGATCTGTAATTTTCCTTTCTAATTCAACTTTAAGGTTAATTCCTGTTTTTGAAATAAAATATGGTTTGTTTCCCACTATTTTAAACACATTTGTCAGTTTTCAGTATATTCCAGTTACTAGATATAATTCTAGTTATGTCCTGTGTCTCAGGAGCATATTGTAAAATACATGCTTTCGTGTATCCATCTGGATTGTCTAATTCATTAATTTTGACATCACCCTCTTTGTCCACATCTTTATTTCCTAAAATAGATTTGTACTTTATTCCCCATTGGTGCATGACATATTTTATGGTGTCATAGATCAAGGCTACAGGATACCCTCTGGTTTTAAACATTTTCCCTATATAATCCAATTCATTTACTAAATCTGTATAGTCTGTGGTCATCCTGGCAGCTCGTACACATTGCCCTTTAAGAATACTTCTCTTTTGACTAATGGGGTGACAACTAGTATACTCTAAGTAGGTGTTGTTGAAAGTACTCTTTCTATAAATCTTTGACTTTAACCTTCCTTTGTCAATAGTTATATGAGTGTCCAGATATGGAATTGATTTTTTATCTATATTGTGTGTGAACCTCAAATAGTCACATCTAGTGTTTAGATAGTCCATAAATTCCTTAAACTTGTCTATACTTGCATTCCACAACATAAATATGTCATCCAAAAACCTCAGATAGCACAAAATATTTTTCTTCCATTCTGTAGAAAGAATGTATTCTGTCTCCCAATCAATCAAAAACATATTGGCAAAAATGGGAGCACATGCTGCTCCCATCACAACTCCTTTATTTTGTCGGTAGTATTCCCCTTCAAAAAGAATGTAATTATGGTTTAACACTATTTCCATAAATTCCATAATCAAGGAAATATTTTCCCATTGTACTTCCCCATATTTTACTATACTATTGTTAAACCTACACAACCCTTCCTTCTGAGGTATGCTAGAAAAGAGGTCTACACTATCAATAGTTACCAAATAAGTTTCTGTAGTAATAGTTTCTGTATTGAGTCTCCCTAAAAAATCCCAGGAATCAACTAACAAATGCACTGATTTTTTATATATGTGCTTTAACCAGCTGTCAATTACCTTCACAAAGGGGAAGGTTTTGGATTTACTACCTGAGATTATTGGACGAAAAGGGGGTTCATTAGGGTTTTTGTGTACTTTAGGTATACCTACGATGGTGCCAATAACCGGGTGCTCCACCTTCAAAAAATTATACATATCACTATCTATCCTATCGTCCAATAACATTTCTTACAACCACAAATCAATTTTGTGGTAAGCTATGTTAACCTCATTGATAGACGATATGTCATAATTCCCAGAATTTAGTAAAATCTCATGGATTTTATTTGTGTATTCACCCCTGTCATATAGTACCATTCCGCCCCCCTTGTCGGGTTTCATAACCCTTAAATTGTTATTTTCTTGTATCTCCTTCATTAGCTTGTATTCTTTATATTCGAGATTCCTTTTACTGATAGAATTCTTCCTTACATATTCATAGATTTCATCCACAACAATCTTTTTATATACTGCTAATGTTGGATTTAGGGGAGGTACAAAGGTACTTTTCTTCTTAAAATCACCCTTATTTACTTGTTCCGTTTCTTTAAAATGTACTGATAGATTTAATTTTCTTAAGTATTTTTTTAAATCAATTATATAATCTACCAGATTAATGTTCCTATTTGGGACAAACTTCATTCCTTTAGATAGTACTTTAAAATGACCTTCATGAAGTGGCACCTGTGTGTAATTATATATACTGAAATCACCCATGCAAAAATGTGTATCAGTAATCCTAGTAATTATTCCTTCCTTTTCCAATTGTTTCCCATTTTGTACTTGGGTGGGCTTTCCCATTTGTGGGTGTCCCATTTTTTTCCCCCCATATGGCTCTTTCTGTATTCCTGTCCCTATATTCCTTTCCTCTAAAAAATCTGGGTTGTAACTATAATGTTCTTCTTTCCTAAAAGGGTAATCTCTTCTATAATTATTATTTCTATATCTATATTTGTAATACCCATCATTGGTTCTGTTGCATCCTTTATCACTGGTTGCATTTTTTCCTATAGGCCCCCAGCTGTAGGCCTCCCCTTTTTCATACTGTAACATGTCCCTTTTCATTTTTTTACATTTTCTATCGTATTGCTTATACATTTGATTCTCTACCCATGTATATTGTGTGTTCAGAAACATTTCATATTCCTCAAAAAGTAAATCTGTAGTAATGACCTGTTCCAACTGTTCCAATTCGGCCATTAAACCACATATCATTTTATCATTACAAGACACAATAAATTCCATAAAAGTGAGTCTAAAATTGTCAAACATTTTACCACACTCACCCATGTTAGTCTCATCCATATCGACCCCCATAGGGTGTTTAAAAAACCTTAGTCCCATAGGGACTATACACAAATCTAAACATTTTTTAAGATACATATTATCCAACTGCACAGTTTTTAACAGTTTTAATTTCTTTCCAAAGTCTTTAATGAAATCTCTCAAAGTCATATTGCTCAAATGTGTTTTGTCAACATCCTTTACCTTCCCTAAAGGTTCTCTGTCACCATCAAAGTCAAAGTTGGTGACCAAAAAACTGTTCAAATCATATTTTTTCTGATTAGTCAAGTTTCTATTACTGGCAAAGTGTAACAACTGTCCGTGTTTCTATGTGGGAAAGACGGATAGATGTCTCCAAAATAGAATATATGAGCACTGTTATAAAATCAAGAAGCAGGACACTAAGAATGCATTATGGAGACATCTTGAAGGGAACAGTAAATGCAATACATTCAATTTTGGTATACTTGAATGTGTAAAGGCAAATCCTAGAGGGGGAAGTGTCAAATATGTATTAGGAGAGAAAGAGACCAGAGGGCAGATCAAATTAAATTCTCCTGTTCATCCTGGGTTGAATGATTCAATTTCTATAAAGCCAATACTGGAAAACAACAGATAATGGAACATTTCATGATATTTTATTATGTATTTGGTCACACGATTGACAGAATTAATTTATAATTAATATTCATATTATTTATTATGTCTTTATAAAGATATTAGGTGTATATGAATCTCAGACATTATATTTAGTATGGCATCATTTGAACAGAGAGCACTGGCACTTTAAACAGTATTGGACCAACTAATTGGTTAATGATATGTGATTTTTAAATGAATTTAGTATAAAAGGTTGGTGAATGTAATTAAAGGTTGTTCTGGTGAAGTCTACATGTTAGATGAAAGTGCTTAACTTGAAGCATTTGTTTTTTTAGCCTTTTAAATAATTTTTAATTATTAAAGTGATTGAAAAAGCATTTTCAGTGCACAGCGACTTTCCTTGGGATCCTCAAACTTTTTTTGGTGTTTCTTTACAAATGGTATCTATGTCATGTCAAACAAACTCCATAAAATGTTAATTTTATTAGTGGAAATTTCACTGTTGACAGCCAAACAATGTCTCACATAATCAAATCTTAAACTCCATGGAAAGTGTAATGGAAGAGTATAGTTACATAATATCAAAGGTAGCTAACACAAGGCACTTACTATCATATTTGCCAGGCGTATATGACAAGTTAATAAATGTCTCTGAAACAAATATTTATTTTACTGTCCAGATATAAGGGGAAGAAACTAAGTTTTGACCTCCAAATGACATAATCAGTTGAAAAGGAGAGTTAACATTGTCTTTATGACTTTTGATACACCAAATGAACCTATGCATGGTTGCTCTACATAAAGAAATTTGTAAACAGGTGGTGTAATTGCTACATTAAAAAATCCATTAAATTATTTCTACTGTTTCACAAGATTCCATAATGTCCAAACATCAACCTTAGCTTAAATTGTCTGATCGTTAATCATATTAAGTCTACAGACAAATTGTTTATTGTTTGTACTTACTGAACCACTATCTTTGTCTTTATTCATATATTGCGTTCAGACATACTCTGTAAATGTTTCAGTGGTAACCTTTCATTGTGCCAGATCTCCAAAGGTTTGCTCTCAGTGTAAGAGAATTACTCTGGTGTGACACAGTAGTACATATGAATGTGAGAAGTGAACCATAAGTAAGGCTAAGCACTGGGAATTGATATTTTTAAACTCTGGTGTGTTGAGATACCATTGATCTGAAGAAGATGAAATCAGTCAATACTTACGGAAATAAATCCAGACTATTCACCGGAAGGTCTGATAGTAAAACTAAATCTATGATACTTTGGCCACGTAATGTGAAGGCAAAATTCACTATTGAAAACACTGATGCTGGGAAATATTGAAGGCAAAAGAAAAAGGTAGCAGCAGAGGTTAAGAAGGATGGCCGTCATTCATGATGTTATGAATAGGAATTTGCAGGTATTTAAAGAAGCAGTTCTGGTCAAACAGACAGTCAGACATGCAGACCAATCTTCTGTGCCAAAGTCTTTGATGTCACAGAGTTAGATTCTACAGTGTGGCAGTGTTGACACAGGAGCAGTCCCATCCTTGACAACTAAACATTCCCCTGGGTGCTAGTGAATGAGTGTGGGAGACATAAATGGATTTCTATGTGATATGTAGCTATAAATGTGTATCTGTGGTCACCACGGATACCAGAGTATATTATCATGAAGCCATGTGGTATGCTACTGCATTATAATGCTATTCTGTGACATTCAGCATTAGTCCTTCACATTAAATATGCACAGCATAAGCTAGTGGTGAGTGAGGCAGCAGCTGTCCCAGTAGTCAACCAAAGACCAGTCAAGTGCCTGTGGGTACACTGGGGACATATGTGCAATGATGGGGTAAGCTGGAGAGTACATGCACAGAGAAGGTGGTGAGGTGGGCAGTCTTTTAGTGTACACCTTCCTAGCAAGGGACATGAAGGTGAGGTATGGTACACAATAGAGATGGCATCATACTTACCACACTTTGAGAGACAGTCTGGCTGCAGGGGTGCAGACAAAGATGAGACAATACTGACAGGTGAAGGAATAGACAGAAATACTGCAAGACTGTTGGTACTGTTACATCCATATCCTGATGTCATTAGATGGATGAGGGAAAAACTGAGGAAGACCAGCAGGAACACAACAGGGATGAGGTCAAGTATAGATTACAGGAATCAAAATGACGTGATGAGCATGTACAACAACAGCCAGTGAACAGGAAAAACTGCTCACAAACAGGACTACACAAGGAGAAGTCTGATGAATGTATTCATTCTTTAGAAATTATTTACTCACAAAAAATAACAAAAATAGTCTAGAACATTCATTTTATGTGCAATAATAAGGACTTGTCATAACTAATATGTCCCTTACACAGCTTCTTTAAATAACCTCAGAGTAACTAACATGGCACCGTTAAAGCTATATAGCATTATATGATATGAAAGATACATGAAGTCAGCCAGACAGATTGACAGAAGGAATAGATTCTGAATATTTTTAAACAAGGTATGTTTGAACAATAGTATCTAAAGTAAAGAATGCCGTTATACACCAGTACATATCACACAGGAGTTTCTAGCTTTTGACTCCTGGGATTTTACCCATGTCCATGCTGGGCAGGGGCTTCAGGTGCTGACTTGTCTAAACATGGGCTAAACTCTTGGCTAGGCTTATAAGAGTATCAGGGCCAATAGCCTAACAACCTCCTATGATCCTATGATGCATTGCATGCAGCTTGCCATAGATTATGCTACACTTATTATTTTATAAGATACCGTGGATGATGTTAGGGGATGTTCAGGCAGGGCAGACTTGACTTTAAGAAGGCACCAATAATTTATACTTGTGCCAGTATTTCAGGAAAAGAAACTATGCATGTTACTTTGGAATCATTCCAATGAGATCTTGCATGTTTTCTCATTTATATAGTTTGTATAAGAAGCATACAATATATTTTTTAAATCGCAGTCATGAAATTCGTGGGTGTTTACACATTTATACATTTGGTTTATGGAAGCATACTATACTTTCATTAGAATTAAAGCCGAAAGACAAACAGCTATACTTTTATTAGAATTATCGTCATGACATTTGGGGGCATTTCTTCAGCTAGCCTTTTGCACCAAGCTGCACTAAGCTTAAATTGCTTTAGCATCATACTCCATATTCTACAAATAAATAAATGAGCGGTACTTCCCAAAGGAACAAATGGTTTCATTTTTTTCAGCTTAGAATAGACAACTGTTTTCCTTCAGTGATTTCCTTATGAACTTGTGTACTGAGGAATTGGCAAACATACTGCATGCTTTCAAAGAACTAAGCAGCAGACATAACTAATGCAACTAAATAAATCACCACATATAGAGCTGACTTGTTTCCCCTTGTAAAATAGTTTAGGATTTCACTTAAAATTAGAGCTATTTTAATTTCAATGTTTCCTGGGTAAAAATTACACTGCTTGAATAAGAAGCACAAAACATTCTTGCAAGTTTTACAGTACTTGGAAAAATATAGCAGTGTATGTTTTTCAAATAAAGATTTGTTCTGACTTATCAAATTCTTCAATGAGATCAGTTGAAGCTCTGAGATTTTACTGGAGTAATAGTAAGCACAACAATTACATCAAACTGTTACATTAAAAAAAGATCTTGCCAAAAGAAACAGTCTTTCAGAATGCCGTACCAGAGAATGAATAAATAAGAATTTGATAAACATCATCACTCAGAAGCAGATTTCTCCCAAGTGCTGACACCGTCACATCAAAATAATTATGTAACATTTATTTATTTATTTATTTATTTCCAGTTTGATTACCAGGGAAGTCCACTGGGCCCAGAGAGCCCATTTTCAGTGGAGGCCTGGGGAGAAAAGCTCCATGAAACAGATTACAGTAAAGATAGCAGTCCAATAAAAATAAAAGTACAAGTACAAATACAGATCAAATAATAGAAAGTGTGAGCAATATTGTCCATAGTGGAAAAGTATTGTGCAGATACATTTTAACAAATTCACAGTTAAAGTCAAAAGTCAGATGGTATTTACAATATTTACAGAGTGTGAGAGATCGTATGGGAATTAGCTATAGAAGGTTATAGACAGCTATAAGGTGCTTAGGAGCTCAGGAGGATACCCTCCCCAATATGTGTAGTACACTAACAAGAAACCCTTCACAGAGATCCCTAATATGAATATCAAAGGAAAGAGCTGAATCAACATGTTTCTAAATGCTAATTATTACTGTATACCTGCTAACATGAAACAAAATTCCAGATAAATCAGTAAGTAGAGAATGTTTTGATTACTATCTGCCATATTACTGATATGCACTCTTTGTTTTATCACAAGCATAGTCTCATTGATACCATATTATAGAATCTGATATAGCATTGAAGGTCTTCAAATTGTTAGATGCAGGTATTTTATTTAGTAAATTACTCTGCATGCTTACGCTCATATCAGAAATGAGAATTCTTCTGATGTGTCTGTGGATACCATATAACATCTAATTAGAAAAGTACATATACTAATTTCTGTTTAATTCACGGATTACTAGCTATATGATTTAGTAATTCATACCTCTCAACTGTCTAGGTTTTGAAAGAATGTCCATATTTTTGTCTCATATCTTTTGTCTGTTTCTACTAAAATTTGTGTTTTCTAACAAATAACAGAGGCTTGCAATAAAAAAATGACAGACATTTAAGTTTCAAACTTCATATGCATGAGAAAATGCATGCTAATGCAAAACCTAGTATCAATATTTTGTTTATAAGGGCAATATTCACAATTTTCCCTGATTTGTGGGCCTTTGTCCCCCCCATTATTTCAGGCTTTGTCCAGTTTTCTTGTGCTTGTAGGTTGTGAGGTATGTTTAGGATGTCAGAATGTCATTGTTGTACATGAGGTGCCATAATTACACTCCAAAATTAGAAGAAGGACAACTGCCTTAACTACTTCATAGTGCAACATATCTGGTCTTATAAACTCCAAAATCAGAAAGATTACAACTTTTTTGTCCTGTTAAGCCCTGGTCTTGTATTAAAGCATCAACAACAGTCAATACACAACAATATCAGAAGAAGCTTCAGAGCTTTAAAAGCTGTAATAAATTTTGACACTATAAAAAAACAAACAAACAAACGTATGGTACAAGAAACCGATAGCTTTTAAAACCATTCATTCATCAGAGGGAAACCGAGTTGCTGACCACAGTCTGTTTAGCAGTGCTGAGTGTTTAGCAGATTTCAATCCTTTTTTTCTGTGAGTAGTAGTATATGAAGGCAGGTAAATTTCCATGTACTACAAAGAACTATGATCAGGTCTCTCCATTCACAACTGTTTGCAATATTTTTTCAACATGGATGTCAGGATTCACCTCTTGTGCTTCTTCATCACTTTACTCTTGAGGATAATTTCTTGATGTCTGTTTCTCAAGCCTATAGGATAGAGGATTATTAATGGACCTCTGAACGTATTATGTGTTTGAGACATGAATGCCAAGATGCACCTTGAGAGGTGAATCTTGCCATCCATGTCAACAACGTATAATAACACTTTACAATTGGAGATCCAATTATAATTCTTTGTAGTGCATGGAGATTTATTTTCTCCATGTTTACAAAAAACACACCATATGTTGTGCCAGAAAAGCAGTGGGGAAGAGGTTTATGTATTCACATACTCCCTGTGTAAGGGAAGCAGCTTGTTTCGAAATAATGGATGTAATATACAGTAGAGAGTCAATTATCCAAACAAATCTAGGGTACATCAGAAAATCAGACTATACGGATAGATAAATATACATTGAATCGGATAAAAAACTTCTAATATCTTGTTTTTTCTGCATGCAGGAAAAAACACTTTTCAACCATTCAGCGATTCCAGTGGACAATAAAGAATATTGTTCACACACAAGCTGGCTACAAGCTCAAAAAACATGCACAAGCGAATATGTATAACATTTACATATTCAGACTTTATGATTTTTCCTACCTAAAAACTTTGGAAGGCTGTGTTCGGATAACTGACATTTCAGATAATCGACATTCAGATAATTGACTCCCTACTGCAGTAGACAACAGGCAGAAATGGAGTTGAAACAAAACTGTTTCATGTTCTACTGCTGCTGTTTACTGGTGAGCACTGCCAGATTTTAGTCATAGATGCAATGATAACAACAAGTAGGGGTGCTTAACACCCTTCTAAAGATTATCAAAGTCGGGTCTCAATCCACAGTAGTGGTTAACGAGCATGTTATTTTATTGATACTTGAGTATAGTCATAGCACTCCATGTACTTCATTTCAGTTATGATAAGAAATCTGATTATAATTCAGTTATGTTTTTCTCTGCGGCACTGAATTCTGCTACCCTACAGAATGAAAATGAGCAGGGTGTTTAATAGGTACAAATAGTTCATCCCAAACAGAAGGCAGTTATACCTAGTGGGCCTTCTCTAGTTATTAAGGGATACTTAGAAGTTATCTTGTTTTTTTAAATAATATGGATAAAAACTTAGATGACTTTTATCATGGTGGTAAAGATGATACTGCATTCTAAGACTTCATTGTTTGTGTCTTTCGGCTTTTCCTGGTTAGGGGTTGCCACAGTGGAACTCCGGTCCTCTAATGATTGGCAGTTGATTTTTACATACCGGCTTGCCAGGCCTGATGCACAACCTTCAACGAAGGTACGCCCATTCACGCATATCTCCACGCAGAAGACGCTCTAGCTGAGAATCGAACCGGACAGCGTCTTACTGTGAGGTGACAATGCTACTGCAGCACCTAATGAAATTTATTTATTTATTTGTAGTTTGTTAACCAGGAAAGTCCATTGGGCCATATTGAGCCCTTTTTCAATGGAGGCCCGGGGAGAAAAGCTCCAAGTTCACTCAAAATTATTTTATCAGTTAATACAAGAAAGTATATACAGAATATGTGCACATTAGAACAAGAAATACAAATAATATTAGTAGTTTATGCAATTATAGGAGAAGAAGCTCTATGTACAATACAATATTTGTTTGCAGTTAATGCAATTATTTTACCAGTTAATACAAGAAAGTATATGCGTAGTATCAGCAGTTAGTATAAGAACAAATAATAGTGGCAGTTTATACAATTATAGGAGAGGAAAATAAATATAAACACTCTGTAGAAAACTGAATACCCCGAAGACTGGATTCTATACAGACTGTGCATTTTGCAGCAAGCTTTTGCGAGGTCCAGGTAGGCTGTGATATTAATACTTCTACTCCACATATATATAGAGAATTTCAGAAGTTTTAAACATCCTGTTAATGCCTCACCCCAGCTTTCTATGATTTTACTAAACACAGGATTCTAAAGGTGCACATTATATACATTTGTAAGTCATCACATAATATCACATAAAGGCTTTTCTTTGATGTTGTTTCAGTTCCAGTTCACAGTCAAACTACAACAGAAAAAAATAACCTATTATGTCACATATTATTCTTATAACAGATAGATGTCTTATGCCTGAAGAGAAATGTATTTATACCTGTTTGTCTATCATAGGTTCATAGGCAAATACTAGTCTGCAGATTATTACAAGCATAGCCAATAACCAGAGGTCAGAATCAAACTCTGTACCTTGTATCTGTTATTTAAACACCCTAGCTCTTATGCTAGCCCCACCCCATTTATGGCGCCTTTTAGCACCTCCTTTCCCAAGGCCTTTTCTTCCCTTACCATGAACAGACATGATCTAATTACACAAAATAAAAAGCAAGTTCTGTTTATCTATCTATCTATCTATCTATCTCTATCTATCTATCTATCTATCTATCTCTCTGTCTGTCTATCTATCTATCTATAAATCTCTTCATCTGTTTATCCTTCTAATGTGCCTATCTGTCTGCTATACAAAGATATTTATATATGTGTGTGTGTGTGTGTGTGTGTGTGTGTGTGTGTGTGTGTGGGTGTGTGTGTGTGTGTGTGTGTGTGTGTGTGTGTGTGCTTATGTGCATATCAAATCAGATTAAGCTGTGACTATAAAACTGCCTACACAGAGCAGAACTTTTTTTTCCCTTTTCAACTGCAGTGACTTGCCTTTCAAGTTTATTGACAATGTCATTTCTGCTGCCAAGTTCATTTAACACCCTTCAAATAGACTGCATCACAATTAGTCAACTGATGTTTCTAGTCTCAGCTTCAGTTAGAGCAGCAAAATACAGAAATATTGTATACATCAAGGGATTTTAGTCCGATCTAAAACCATTCACAAATGTCACTGTAAAATAAAATGACTTCTGTAAAAAGAAAATCTTTAACAAAATGTATGATCCTACAAGGTTCTGACCTCCAGAAATCATGTATTTCTGTACTTCCAAGTTTGCAAGGAGTTCCCTTTGTTTACTTGTTTATCTTTAATTCTCATTAGCAGCTTGCATTACCAGATGGGAAGAGCTTTTCTGTAATTAACTCCAGTAAATCACAAACCCATTCCCATACTCATTTATAAATTATTTCTACCCCATACCTAGCGTCTCTTTCCATAGCACTGGTGCTTTTATATAAAACATTGCCATAAGAATTATACCAGAAAGACGTCTTTCCTTCTCTGCCCATCTGTCTGTCTCTGTCACTGAACAGATAAAGTACGGAAGACAATATGACAGCTGAGTTTTGCAATGAACAAAATGACGTGAGAACACAGTTCACTTTTTCATTTTTTGTAGTGACTTATTGTTACCCATTTGGTAATTTGTATATTGTAATTTTACACTTATTTGTTCTTAATCATTCCTTGGTTCATTCATGATCTCCTCAGGGCTCCACAGTTGCAGTTGTTTACTGATATTCCAACCAATAACCTTTCTACAAAGGTGCTGTAGATAGATAGCCTTTCTACAATATTTCCCTATGCATGTAAGGCACCTATTTCTAACAGTTGCATCCACATTCGATTTGAGGGTGTGAAGGAATATATGTCAATGTATTATGAATGTTGAAAGAGTGAAACTATTGCCCATTTACATTATATTTTTAATGAGATCCTCCTGTGTGCAAGACACATATGACAGACCTAGTTCATAGATGTATGCTAGGCTAATAGCTAGTGCCTTTATAAGCCTAGCTGTGCAACCCAAATGTGGGATTTCTCTGAGATACAAATCTGTCTCTCCAGCGAGTCCTATTTCTGTCACAAGAAAAACTTAGATTTTTGGATCTAGTAGTTCTGATTCTGTTTGTTTTGCTGAAGTGCAGAAGTTTCATCAGAGCGAATGCCTTGTAAGCCAGGCATACATCGCCTTTCAGTAGTCTGTCAGAGACTAAGTCCAGAGATTGGGCTTTTAGGTGATCTACGTAGGACATTGTGATTATGCCCTGTATTCTTTTTGTAAGGAACATTTGTGGACGTTGCAGTTATTGCATGTGTCTGGTCTGGTACATACCAAAGAGGGCATTATACTCTATGATGGCTCTGATGAGGGCTGAGTACAGTGGTATGATGACATCCCTGGACCTAGATGCCATGTCCTTAGTTATAAGCTGAGCAACATAGAAGGATTTTCTCACTACCTTGGACACTTGCTGGTCAAATGCTAGCTTACTATTTACATGCATTCCCAGATACTTGACTATTCAGTCAACTCTTAGGGGTGTTTTATTGATGACCTAGCTTCTTGGGATGGCCAACTTACCAAAAGGTACTATAAAGCATTTCATGACACTGATTTTTAAGCCACAGCTTTTGGATTTGTCTGTGTTAGAGCTTCGTGTAGGGTGTTTGCATCTTGGGTGGATTCGAAGATTACTCCCAGTTTGTAATCATCTGCAAACTTGGTCAGTCACAATCCTTTTACATTGGCTTTGACTTCTGAGAAGTATATGCCAAAGAAGAGTCGGCCCAGTATGAGGGACTCTACTGGTGATGGTTCTTTGTGGAGGTAGTCCCACCAATCCTAATCTCCTGGATCCTATCCAGAAGCCAGCTAGCTATCCAATGCATTATATAAGGGTTTATACCTAATTTACTAAGTTTGTTAACAATCCCCAGGTAGGGTATTGTATCAAATGCATTAGCCAGATCAAGGTAGGAAATGTGCACCATTTTACTTTCATTAATTGATTGTTGGTTTCTTCAAAGAACTCCATCAGGTTCAGTAGGCATGACCTTACTTTGACTAAGCCAAACTGGGATAAATCTATTTTCTGGAGGTCTTCAATGTTTTTTTTGATCATTTCTATGATAATTATTTCCATGACTTAGGAAATAAGATTTGTCAAACTAATGGGTCTTTAGTTTCTGAGATCTGTTAATAGTTCTCTCTTATGAAGTGGGATGACCATTACAGTCCTCCAGTCTTGTGGCACAAAGCCTGATTTGAGACTATAATTAAACAGTGAATCCAGCGGTTCTAATAGGTCATATTTTAGACTGTTAAACAGGCATCCTAGGATATTATCAGGTCCACTGAGGCTGTGTTCTTGGCCTAAGCAGGAGCAGCCAGGAAATGTTCTGTATTTATAGTTGGGGAGGTTATGTTTGAGTATTTCTTGGGGGTGGCTGGGAGTGAGTGGGGGGAATAGTTGGAACTGAATTCGTCTGACGACAGATTTGCTGTATCACCGGTCTTGGTAAATGTGGCACCACCAGTTCAGCACACGGCTGTGTGCTGTCTTTGAGTTTTCTGACATAGGTGAAGAAGGCCTTATGGCTAGCTTTCACATGTGAGGCTATTTTAACCTTGAAATTCACTTTATTAGACTTAATTAGCACCTTTGGTTGCCTGTTTAGCTTAATTTGAGAGTTCTTATCTTTCTGGGTGTTATACTTCCTGATTTTAGACATGATTTTTTTTTTTATTTTGTTGTATATCCTATTTAATTTGGGATGTCACCAAAGTGATTTGTTTTTGGAGTTAGTTTTGGGCTTATCTCTGGTAGGTGCAGCAGCCCCTATGTAGCCATAGGCATGGCTGTACAGGGTTTCTTGAACAATTCTGCATAGGCTGCTGTGTTCTCTGGGTCAGTAGGGTCCTTGAATTTAAACAAACTATCACTTAAAAAGGTAGTTTGCCTTTGAACAATTTTACGAGGGTTACCGAGATGATCATGATTTTGAAAAAGACAGCTCTATGGTTGGACTTTACCAGTGTGGGTGTTACGTGGGAGAGGGGGTTGTGCAGAGTTCTTTCATATTTGTGTGACGTCCAGTATTTTGAAGCCTCTAGTGGATATATGCACTATGTGGTCAAGTGTGTCTGTCTTTACAAAATCCAGGAATCTCTGTGCCTGCAGATTTGAGACCATGTAGGATTCCCAGTCAGCAGAGGGGTAATTAAAGTCCCCATGATAAAGTATTCATTTGAATAGTAAGAGTAAGTATCCACTGTGTGTTTCATGGGATATGGAGGATGACCTATAACTAGCTGGGATACTGTACAGGATTTAACTATGGTGATCTGCATGTGCAGAAACTCCAGCACATCATCCTGTTTCACCAAACAAGAGGTCTGGTTGTTATTGATGGATACTGAGACACCTCCACATTTAGCCCCTGTCTGTGCAGCTACTGCTGTAAAAGTGTAGAAGGCAACACAACCTTGCACTGCCAGGATACCCTCTGTAGCTTTAAATGATGGCTCTGTAACTGCACTGATGTCTATATTGTCAAGGGTGAGGAGGGCATGGAAGAAGTCTAGATTTTTGTTTAGGCTTCTGGCACTGTGAAGTAACACCACAAGTCTCATTTGAGGTGATTTTGCTATGTTGGTAGCATTGTCAATTTGGCATTGCCTAAAAAACATTCTATGGGGTGGATAAAGTTTCAGCCAGTATTCAAAAGCCTTGAGAAGACAGGTGCAGGCCAACTCTGGCAAAGCAACATAGTCTGTTAACCATTTCCTCACATACTGAGAAATATTGGATCGCCTTAGAAGGACACTGAAAACTTGTTAAAAATTTGTTAAACTCAATCATATTTTGTTCATATTGTGGCATTTTATCTAAAAAAGTTAATAATGCAGCTATGTGCCAACCTTGCTAGATGCAATGAAACTGTTTATTAGACATGATGTAACCTGTTTTTTTCTGTGTGTCATACATAGATTACCTATTGATGTCCACACTGCACAGAATTGAAGATCCCAGTCCTTCCAAGGTTAATACAGCTTTATTCATATACTGTTACTGAATATTTCTAGTGACACATAATATACTTTGATCCCTATTTGTGCAAACCTTGCTTCATACCTGTCAACTGTTGTGTTGTTGCAGAATTTCCTTGATTTTTAACACATATTTTTTGTTTTTTTCCTCATAAAATTTGTGATTTTCTGGCGAATTATGGAGGATTTTAGTCACTAAAACAAGATTCAGACTTCATATCCTTCAGAAAGTGCATACTAATGCAAAATGTTATTCTAGCAACTTCCTGAGTAAATAAAACCTGATTTGGGGCTTGTGACTCCTCCCCATTATTATTGATTTCTCTGCTAAGAGTTTGACAGCTAGGCTACTACCATAATCTATAAAATGACGAACTGGTCAGACTTGCCTTGAAAAAATATCAATTTCCTGCTACTTTGCTGTAAAGAACTTTGTTTAGAAGCAGTGCTGCTTTCTGCTGAATCAGTAGATACTTGTTTAGTTAATGACTGCAAATGAGCTAATTGAAAACGAGCTTCAGCTTATTTACCGACTCCAAATTAACTAATTATTCAAAGCTGATATCTGCTCTAATGCTACATGATAAATTGTCAAGGTAACCTGTGCACATAGTTTGTAAACTTTCAGAAACCAAGGTAATGATTAATTCTTGCTTTGTATTTTGTATATATGAAGTAAAATGAAATAATCCTTATAAAATCTGAGTTAAATGAAGTTAAAAAAGTTTTAAATTACAGTATTTTTGAAAGGACATTCACTTTAGGGAAGCAATACGGGGATAATTCACTGAATGGATCTTGACCTTGCTAAAATACAGTTTGCAATGAGTTATTTCTGTGATAGGAGTTTGGCTTGTAGTGAATGAGTTTTTTCATTCTGAACATGGTAGCAGTTCTAGAATGTCTTCAGTCATTAGTACTGACTGCCTTCTCCCGTGCAAATCTTTATTTCTTTGCAATTTAAAATTTGGATGCTCCACACACTCATGATTAGTGATTGTAAGAGATGCACATTACTGAATTAGTGAAAACATCCTTTTCTCTCCTAAATATTGGACATTGTTTATTTAGTTTTAAGGATTTCTTTGTGCACTATGAAACTCAAATTGTTTCGGTATATTCTGTGAACAGGTATGTCCTCTGCCCTTTATGAAATCTAAAGAGGTTTTCTAATCTCCCCTCTGCATTAATTCTGGGTATGTTTCCAGTTCAGGTTTAGCACTAGCTGCTATTTCCTGGTGCTCTTAAAACATGAATACAATGAGGTGTTATCAGAAAAGGTTCAAATCTATCTCTCCCAGAAGTTTACTTGTTGCTACTTATTAATCATTTGTTTGTTTTGTATGACTTGGTTATGGTGCAGTTCTTCTATAGCATTTTCCATACTCTTTTTACAAAGATATCCAAACAACACATTTAATATAGGCAGTCAGATATTCATGGTTGACACTTACCACAATAACTGCAAAGGTTGATGACATGAATACAGAATGGTAGACAACTGTTATAGTAATGAGAACAACCAGGGACTCTCCAAAAATCAGAAGAGGTAAACTCTTTGTACAGTGATGACATGCTAACTGCGTTTTCTAAAATATTCATCCCAGAAAATAGAAAGTATGCTGTTAGTATCCTCTTGTCTAGTGAGCTGAGAAAAGTTGCTAATATCAGAGACACAACTCCATCATAACAGGAACTGCATTGAAATATCACAGTGCCATTATTAAACCTGCTTACACCTAGACAGAGAGAATTCCACTGGTCAACAACTTTTAAATGGCCGTAATCAAAAAAGATGAAAAACTTGGATCCAAAACACACACAGCAGAACAGTCCCAAAGGAAAAACGAAGGCAGGTGTAGAAACAGGCGTGTTTAATACAGACCAGGATTAAGCATTTTCGTAAACAAGTTACTTCATCAGGATCAAATCACTAAAAAGACAACACCATCCTATTATACCCCTCCACTTGGTCACATGATAAATCATTAACTCTAATAAAAATGTACTTAAAGAACCAATGCACTCTAAAATATTGAAACAAACTGAAAACATAATCACACACACATAAGAAATGTTCATAAAATTGGTATAAACCACAACAATGCCTAACATTATAATGCATGTAAAATAAACAAGTATAATAAATTATGTTAAAATATGTCTGGGGACAATATATCAAAAATGTATATATAATCAGGCTGTAAACTGCACCAGTTTTATACAAGATAAGACTTAAGCCTTAAAACACTAGCTATGGGCAGTCCCTCATTTAAATCAGGGTGGGTGATAGCGTTCAGTCTAAGATGCCAACACAATTCTCTTTCCTCTAAAATGTCATTCCAAGGACCCCCCCCGGTATCCTGCAACACTTGCTCGATACAAAAAAAACAAAAATGATGGCCAGGGAACTCCATGATCTGTTTTGCCAAAGCATTGCTACAACCAACTTTTCTGATGTAATTTTTGTGCTCGTATATGCGTTCCTTTATTTTTCTCTTGGTTTTGCCAATGTAGTAACACTGGCACACTTGACAGATAGCAGTATATACAACCCCAAAGCTGTCACAATTACAAAAATGTCTAGACTTGATGAACATGCCTTTTATGATAATGTGGTCATCCTCCAAATGTCAAGACAGTACCTACAATGGCCACATTTGTATGTACCTGCTCTCCTATTACTGCAACCATATTCGCAGTGTATAGGGGCTTGTTCCAAAAAATTCTTTCTAGTCTTACCCCTTCTGAACACCATGTTGGGACACTCATCCAATTTTTCCTTGGTATCCCTAAAAAGGGAGAAAATCTGCCTATTTTGAAGCAAAATGTCTCTAATTAGAGAAGCTTGATTGCAATACTCGGTGACAAACACATGGTTTGTCATGGTTGGGTCAAATAATCCCCCAGTTTTTTGCCACTGGAACTGTGGTGTAATTGGAAGATATTAGTGGCACTATATCCCCATTCATTCTTTTCCATATAGTATCTTCACAAATAGGAGTAACCAAGGTTTCAGGGTAACCCCTCTTGAACAGCATGTCTTTGAGTTTCTCACATTCAACTTCCACTTGGGAATGGGAAGTAACCATTCTGGCCACTCTGACAAATTGGCCTTTTATAATTCCCACTTTTTGATGCAGGGGGCGGTTGCTCCCAAAATCGAGTAGGCTGTTACTATTGCTCCCAAAATGGATAGGCTGTTACTAAACGTATGTTTTCTATAAATGGTACTGGCCAACTTCCCTCCTTGGTAATCCTTAGAAATGGTCACATTTAAATAATGAATGTGCTCATCGTGAACCATGTGAGAAAACCTCAAGAAAGTAGTGGAAGCATTAATAAATTCCATAAAACCCTCAATTTCTGCCAAAGGCCTATCCCAGATGATGAAAATAATGTCCAGGAAATGCAAATACAACCTCCATGGTTTGACATCAAAGTGACTGAACAGGATTTTTCTTTTCCATTGTAATAAACAATGTTGGCAAAAATGGGGGCACAAGAAGCCCCCATAGCTACCGCTTTTGTTTGTTGGTAATACTGCCCCTCCAGGAACACAAAATTGTATTTTAAAACCATTTCCATGCAAAGAACTAAAACATTCACTGTATCATTTTTAAATTCTGTGTGCTCACACAGAAATTCATGAAACCATTCAAGCCCTAATTCATGGGGTATCGCATGGAATAATTCCTTGATATCCACAGTTAAAAATAGACAATCATTAGAAAATTCAATGTCCTTCAATTTTAATAAAAAATCCCAGGAATCTTGGCAAATGTGACCAAAAGGTTTCAATACGTCTTTAAGCAGCGCATCTACATCTACATCAAGGGGGTGGGTCTTTGACTTTCTAGCACTGACAATGGGATGCATAGGTGGATCAGTGATGGATTTGTGAATCTTTGGAATGCCAAAGATACAAGGCACCACTGGGTGTAAAACTTGTAGGAACTTGTGAACTTCCAAAGTAGTTTCACCTGTATCAACCATGTCCTGCAAGAAAAAGTCAATTCTACGGTAAACTAAATTGATGTAGTTTAGAGACGTTTCCTCATACAGATCACAGCTGTTTAAATGTCCTATCATCTTATATAGATAATCCTCTTTGTTCATTACAACCACCTCACCCCCTTTGTCAGGCTTCATTACCCCCCTTACCATTTTGTTCTTAGCCAGTTCCATTAACAATTTGTATTCCTGTGTGCTTAAATTGCCTTGAATGGGGTAATTGTTTTTAGTTTTGATAAGAGATCTGAAGTCCAACTCAACCATTCTCTCAAAAATAATTAAGGGCAAGGGTAAAGGAGGATTAAAAGTGCTGCTACCCCTTTACATTAACAAACAAGACAGTTTGTCCATCTAAAATCATCCCCAAATACAACCTCCTGAGAAGCAGTTTCAAACCAATAAGAAGAGAATCAATTTTAAAGTGGGCCGAGGATACAAACAATTCCCCTTTGCTAAGCAGCTCGGCATGCTCAACAGTGCACTCATAATCACTATAATTCAGCAATAAGTCACCTGTGTAATTGTGAGCTAGTGTAAAACTGTCTGTAAAAGTCTCGCTGTGGTCTGTGTTCTCTCGAACTGCCATCATCTCTGCCACCATGCACGATTGAAACCCCTCTGTTGCTTCCATTTCAGACCCGAGTTCTCTTTCCAAGAATTGTGTGGACCGTTGTTCTGTTTTGCCCTTTGATTTCTTATCCTCTCTGATCTCCATATCTGCTCCCCCTGATTCTGATCTAAAGGGAAGCCATTATCATTGTAATCTGTGTTGATAGTCATGGATAAGCCTACTTCCCTTGTGATGGCATCCTTGTCGCTTAATTGATTGGTTGAAGGGGGTTTTGGGTACACCCTCCCCTCCTCGTATGTGACCCGGTCCCTTTCAAACTTTTTTCTTTTCTAGCCCTGAGAGAAAATAATCTCATGATCAACTCTTTTGAAAATGTCCTTATATTCCCCACCATGTTGTGGGAATAATAAGTCTTTGTGTAATACACTGTCCAGTCTGTTTGCTTCACGAATTAATGCATCAATCTCTTTCACATTGTATTTAATGATGCATTTTAACAACTTGCAGCCATGTCTGTCAAACATACTGAGCAATTCAACATGAAAAGGACTCCCTGCTTTGACTTAGTTGGGAAATTTCCAGAGTCTGAGTCCTTTAGGAATGTGTCTGGCTGAAACACTTTCTTTACGATAAGCATTTTCTAGTTGCAATTTCTTGCACTTAGTAATGGTTCTTTCAAAGGCTGACAGTGTAGCAGAAAAAGAGGGATATTCTTCAAGGGTTGCATGATTCCCAAAAGAGAGAGGAATGTCAGGCCATGTTTTTAAATCCTCCAGTGGAACTGCATTCAGATCCGATAGGTTGGAATTAGGCTTACCCACTGAATTGGTTCTTTGTTCCGCTATGACAAGACAGGATGGTGTTCGGGCAAAATCACTGGCTTCACTGGCCACACTGTCATCTTTTTTGTATAAAGTATTGACCTTATTAGAAAGTTCTTGCACTAGTTGAGTAAGCAACCCCACACTGTGGGTAAGTTTCTCCATATATCCCACTTTAGCACCAGGACCAGCCATGCTGCAGTGTCACAAAAAAGCCAGTAACCAAAAACGACAAAAAACATGGATCCAAAACACACACAGCAGAGCAGTCCCAAAGAAAAAAAAGAAGGCAGGTGTAGAAACAGGCATGTTTAATGCAGACCAGGATTAAACGCTTTCATGAACAAGTTACTTCATCAGAATCAAATCATTTAAAAACAACACCATCCTATTATACCCCTCCACTTGGTCACATGATAAATCATTACCTCTAATAAAAATGTACTTAAAGAACCAATGCACTCTAAAATATTGAAACAAACTGAAAACATAATCACACACACAAGAAATGTTCATAAAACTAGTATAAACCACAACAATGCCTAACATTGGCAAAACCAAGAGAAAAATAAATGAACCCATATACGAGCACAAAAATGACATCAGAAAAGTTGATTGTAGCAATACTTTGATGAAACACATCATGGAGTTCCCCGGCCATCATTTTTGGGGGGGGGGTTTGTATTGAAGCAAGTGTTGCAAGATACCAGGGGGGGATCCTTGGAATGATATTTTAGAGGAAAGAGAATTGTGTTGGCAGCTTAGACTGAATGCTATCACCCACCCTGGTTTAAACGAGGGCCTGTCCGTAGCTAGTGTTTTAAGGCCTAAGTCTTGTCTTGTATAAAAGTGGCGCAGTTTACAGCTTGTTTATATATACATTTTTGATATATTTTTCCAAGACATATTTTAACATAATTTTTGATACTTATTCGTTTTACATGCATTATAATGTTAGGCATTGTTATGGTTTATACAGTTTTATGAACATTTCTTGTGTGTGTGGTTATGTTTTCAGTTTGTTTCAATATTTTAGAGTGTATTGGTTCTTTAAGTACATTTTTATTATAGGTAATGATTTTTCATGTGACCAAGTGGAGGGGTATAATAAGATGGTATTGTTTAAAAGTGATTTGATTCTGATGAAGTAACATGTTTACAAAAGTGCTTAATCCTGGTCTGTATTAAACTTTTAGATGGCATTTTATGTTTGCTGGTGAAAAATGTTCTTGTGGTTGGGGATTGCTATGATGGTTGAGGTATTTACTTCACAGATACAAAGTATGGGATTTGATTCTTACCTTTGTTCATTGGCTGGTTATTGGCTAGTCATGCAGTAGTCTGTAGATGGATTGCCTAATATTTAGTATGTCTCCATGGTTGGAAAATGTAGGGTCATGAGTTCAATCCCTCTTAAGGCTTGCTTGAGGTAGTGTTTCCAACTTCCTGACACACAGTGAAATAAATTTTCTGTCTGGCAGTTAGTGCAAAGGACTAAAGCTATGTTAATAAGTTGCTTACTGTGACAAGGGTGCAGGGTTTGAATCTTGCTCTTTATTTTAACAACTGTGCAACCTTGAACAAGTCATTCAGGTAGACAGTACTTTGGGGCAAATTGGGAATTTGGGGTAGAATGCATAATGGCTTCCAGAATCATACCTTGTAACTAACTATAAACTATGAACATTTTAAATAGCAAGTGTAGTGCAAACAGGTATTCAATATCTAGTGCATTTTTTGTTGAGTCCATTATTTTCTATCCAGGCAGCCAGCTACATAGTATTTTAAAACTTAACAACAACAAAAAAAAAGACTGGGTATTACATCAAATAGTCACACCAACAGGTTGCATATGTCAATGTATAAAAGTAGTAAAATTATAGATACTGAAAAACAAAATAATGCAGAAGAGCATGTGTGCAAGAAGATTGCATAAGGTAGATTTTCTATTTAGCTGCAAGCAGTCCATACTTTATATTAATGAATAAAAAACATCATCTAAAGCAGCAGCAACAGTAGGGAATCTGAATTTATTTTTTTAGCCAGATTATGGTGTACGTTGCGATGGAGTTTAACTATCAGAAAAGAAACTGAAGATTCTGATGTGGTCATGAATTTTCAATTCTTCCATACACAGTTGAAAATCTTTTGATGAATGTATATCTGATTTCTCCAAATGTAGCCTATTTACTCAGACTAATTCCCTGCTGGTGATATTTTATACGCATCTACTATGGACACTGAAACCTCTCATTAATTTTTAATAGCACCATACTGACATTTACTAGATGTGTTTCTGTATATTTTGGGGGGATACTCTGAATTCCTTGATAAATGATGCCTTTCTTCCTTCCTCCCTCCTTTCCTTCCTTCCACCAGCAATTTTACAAGCTTATCAAAGAAACAACTAAACCAGATATGTAGGAGGTGTTGCCATTACAGAGAGTTCAGGCTTGTATTTATGAAGAGCTTCAGACATCAGCGAAGCCAAAGTCTTAGCACTGTACACCAGTTCAACTACTCAGTGAAATGCTAGGCTTGAGGCTACATTTAAAAGTGCCCTTATAGTGACTCAATGTATCGGTAAAGTAGGACTTTTCTTCCTGCCTGCTGAATGATACTCGGGTTTTTTATTACCACTCTAGCCTTAACAATTCTGCCTTGGGTCTTTCCAAGGAAAACGGCCTAGCAAGAATAACATTTAACTACCAGTTTATGGGTAAGAATTAAATGTAGAAACTTACTGTATTTTTGTATTCTGAACCACCCCAGAAATTGTTTGTTTCCTTTATGATCTTCAATCGCTAGGTCTTCACCCACAACTGCCTGTTATAAATCTCCTGTTTATTTCAGAATAGTTTACTTTTCCCCTCTCCCTTTTCAATTAGTTCATTTTCACTGGTCTTTTGCACCCTAATGCATTTCTATTTTACCTCCAAAGGATATGCTCTGTCTTTCTTTACAACCTCACCTGTTTTCCATTTATCTTGTAACTCACTTTTCTTGCCTTTATTTTTCCCATTTTAATCCATTGTCAGCTTATCTAAAGAAATTATATTTCAAATTTAACTTTAGGTTAATTCCCACAGTCACCATAATGTTTTCAATTACTACCCATAAAAACACATTATATGTTCTGACTCTCTTGATTAATTATCAATTATCTAGTTAGTGAGATAGTTAACTGGGCAGTTGTGTTTATCCATAAACCCTTTCTTCCATGACCTGTGATATAGACATACTGCATATACAAATATCTGTGTCCATGCATCCATAAAGAAACCCTACAATGAATACATTGCAATAAAATTGCATAGCCAGATTACACACAATACACAATTCATATACCTGTAATCCAGTATTTCATACTTCTGTTTTGAGATCTTTCTAAATAAGTCAAAAGGCATAGCAGTTTTAATGTAAGGGTGGAAAGCATAAAGAAAGAAAAATGGGGCTGAATAAGTAAGCTAGTCAAAAAGCAAGTGGGCAGATGGGCAGGTAACAGTTCAGCACAGGGTAGGTCAGTGACATTGGAACTGGATACACTAATGTAAACAGATTAAATCAAAGCAACAGAAATAGAGGTAGGAATTCAGTCAATATCTCAAGGTATTTACATTGTGTGATGAGCACAGATTAAAAAGGTTTAATGACTACTTGTCTGATTCATGATGCCAGGGTATCTATGACATGGGACACTATTAGAGAAGACCAACATTTACTTCAATGATTTTTCTGTGATCAGGTTGTCTTTTCAACACAAGCCAGTTCATGATCATCGGGTATGTATAAATGTGATGTTACAATAACCCTTTTCTTCCTTGTTAATTAAGATCAATGAAGTGCAAGTGCCCATTTCCATTATGAAATACGTGCTTCAGTCTGGTCACATGGTTTGTTTATAGTCAGCTAGTAAACAATACAAGTGGAAATTGTATGAGGAATACAACACCTTTCAAGGCATACAATTAGCGCTAAATGCAGTCACATGAGTGCAAAACAAAGTATTGTGATGAATAATTTGACTTACTGTGGCTTCATCTACAAGGCACTTAGTTTTTCTGCAAAGATGTTTTTTCAAGTTGTCCTTTCTCTTTATCTGCACCAGTACTTTATGACATTTGAAAAGTATTTGGTCAATGCCAAATGTTGAACTGGCCTGGAGCTTAAGTACAACAGTAGCAGTAAACAATGTGTGGTCAGTAAAATGAAAATGTGTGATACACTTGGCAAATAAAAATTAATAAGTAATGTTGCATCTTTCCATTCAATTTTTAAATCAGATGTACTGGAATTGGTCACTTACATTCATGTTATGCAATGCAAGATCTGTTTCTTGACTAGATCTAATTTTTACATTCCTGCCTATGTAGACGGTAAGAGTGTTATTCAGTTAAGCCAAGGTCTAAACAGTAAACCTTATTTCACATGGAAATGCTATTGGTAGTGCATTTACATGTTATTTACATAAAACTTACATTTTCTCTGGGTGCTCCATCTTCTTCCCACACCACAAAGAAATGCAATAATTTGACTGGACATTCTAAATTGAACAGAAATATGTTTGTCTGTGCATATTTGTAATATGGAAGAACAACCATGGCAGGGCTAGCTTCTCGGAAGTATGAACATTGGCTCTATACAATGTCACTGTTGAAGTGACACCCTGACCCCATGTACAAAAATGAGAAAAGGGTGTGCTGGGTGGATAGAATGTCTTATGTCCATAAGCATAACATGCAAGCTTAGATTATCTCCCGTTATCATTTGCACTGAACAAGTAATGCTGCATACAAAGAACACTAATCTGTTTCCCACTATGCTGTTGTATTATCTCTCTCTATCTTTTCTTTTCTCTAGGTCAGCCATAAGACTTATTTATAAGGCAGGGTCTTTCAGCTACACTAAATGGCCAGGATCTCACCGTCAATCATCAGCATCAGAAGTTGAGTTACAAGTTACAACTTTCATATAATTTCTTTTTGTGCATTCAGTTTATTTTAAAATAAAGTTAATCATATTTTATTGCTTAAATATGATCATGCATAGTGGAATGGTGCAAACAGGTATGAGACACTGATCAGCTCTCTTTATTTTGTCTATGCAGTGTTTGTTCATAACATTCTCCTCACACAGCAGTTGGAATGCTGCCCTATATTGCTGATATGATTAGCTTTACTGTTCCATTACTATTTTCAGTTTACTAAAGTATGCTAATATCATCATGCAGACATTCTATCTCTCTGCAGAAATTAGCTAAAAAAGTCCTGTTAAATGTTTTTAACTACTGTCTATCTTGTCACGACTGCATCTTATATATGATATGCTTCAAGAACTTAATAAGCTGTCCTGAACACATCTGAAGCTAGAAACACTTAGTTCACACTAGCCAACTCCATGTAGAAAAAGAAACATAGAAATGTAAAAGGACACATGGCTTAACTTTCAAAATCAAGACACTTTCACTGATCGAGTAATATACTGCTACTGTTAAGTTGTGGTTGATATACAAACGTTAAACCTCAGTAAGTATTTACTTATTTATCTCTGGACTCCAGGTTTGGGAAAACGAAATCTAGGTTTGCAATCAAAAGAATCATTTGCACCAGGATAATTAATGCACACTTTAATTCAGGGGATATAATGCTCAGACTCTAAAGGTTAATTATTGCCAAGCTGAGGATCCTGTAAGATTCAGTTATAGTTCTGTGAAAGTACAATGTTTTATTTATTTAAATTTGTATGCGTGTATGTATGTATGTTGCCTCCCTAGTGCTTGGGTTAGTACTAGTTAACAAACAAGGACATATACATAAATACACAGCAAACTCTCAGTTAACCAGACCTCAAGCAACTGGCAAAAAATATTGAAGAAATACAATACAATTTTCATGTGTTGCACTTTCTGTTTTCCCCAGCAGAAACATACCTTATGTTTTTAGAATTTTAGCATTTTAAAAAGGAAGATAGGAATGAAATACCCTCTCTCCCTAACCTGAGAACAAGTCAAACCAAACAAATAGTATAAGGTACAGTATCAGTCAGGCCTATTTTTAATAGTAACTCTCAAGCAACCAGAAACTATAGTCATCCGGCATCTACCAATTCCCATGGGTGCCGGTTAACTGCGAGCTTACTGTATACACAAATAAATAAAAAATATCTTAATGCTGAACCACCCACTTTTAATATAATCAAAGGTTTGATTTTTCACCAGTAGATGACTCCTGCTAAATAGCATAAACTCTTTGTGCCCAACCAGCTAAAAATGCATTAGCTAGGAATACAACTATTGCACTTGATACACTGTTGATTTTCTCCACAGTCTAATTTTTTTATATATAACATTTGTTTACTGGAAAAGTCCAACTTGGAACAAAGCCAGTTTTCAGCAGAAGCCTGAGGAGAAACACTCCAGATGCATGTTTTTATAACATGGGAGGAAACCAGAGCACCCAGAGGAAACCCACGTGAACGCAGGGAGGACATGCAGACTCCACACAGAAGGCACTCCAGTCGAGAATTGAACCAGAGTTCCTCTTGTTGTAAGGTGACGATGCAACCACTGCACCACTGCACCATCCTTAGTAGTATATTTTTACTATTTCCCCTGTTAGAATGTTTTAAAATTTCACTGTTTCATAACATCTTAAGTGAAGAGGGATAGCTGATATATATATATATATATATATATATATATATATATATATATATATATATATATATACACACACACACACACACACACACACACACACACACACACACACACTCTAATTTTTTTATTTTTCTCTCAAACACAACAAACTAGCGTCCTATTACACTGCTACTCGTATTTATATGCCGTCACCTTTAATTATGCCACCATTCCATGCATCCCACTTCCTGTCTCCCTGCCTAAAATCTCCTCTCACTGCATCTGCATTTAGTTGTTAGTGACCGTTTCAAATCCTTTCCTCAGCCTCTCCCTGTATAACTTCTTATTAGCTAGATAGTTGATTACCATTTACTTTGTATACTGTCCAGCTACCAACTGTCTTTGTAATTCATTCATGTTTCACATTCTACTTCTGAAGGGCTGTCATTCCATTAACTCTATATTGTTGCCTGTCACTTGTCATATAGCTTTTGGTGAAAAGGGCAACAACAGCGAATTCATAAAACAACTGACTAAAGTACTAATTTCTCAGGAGAATCCTGCAAAATGTTATTTCTATTAAACTGACTCATACACTCTGGTTTCATTGTTTTTTTTTCTGAATACACATTTTATACACATATTGCATGCTAGTCTAATATTTTAGACAGATAATTTTGAAGTGGCTAAGAGTTCTGTCCTGGCACATGTCTGTACTGGTTGACTTCTGTTGTCTGAGCAGGATAGGATACTGAATGGTTCTTGCACAGTCTCTCTCTTTTGCTTAGTGAGGTTAAGGGAAATCTTTTTCTGTTGTTTGTCATTTATGGAGTCACACATAATTTCTAAATATTCTGCAAGTGTGCATCACTATCCCTCTGCACACTTACATCTCTCTCTCACTCTCTCTCTATATATATATATATATATATATATATATATATATATATATATATATATATATATGGGGGAGTGTTTGTTGTAAGTTAGGAGAGGATACGGGAGTGAAATTTTCACCAAACCTATTTACTAGCAGTTGTCTTATTTGCCTGTTTAGGCTGAGGAGGGTGCTTTTCTATTTTTTGGTCCTTGTCTTTGTTTTCTTGCACAGCAACATTTTGTGTTTATTGTAGAGTTTGTTGATGCTAGAAGCCCACCATGGCAGCTTGATTTTACTTGGGGCTCTGGCTGTGATTCAAGTTTATACACTTATGCAAGTGATTGTACAGGGCTTTAGTGTAAACTCAGGCACAGGTACCACTTTCAGCTTGAGGTGGGGCTTGTAATATATTTATACCTTTACCTAGGAGGGTATTGTCTGCCTTGGTGAAGTTTTTTACTCTGATTTCACCCTTTGTGAGTTCTGGTGTTAGTGTCAGTTCAAAGATGGCTGATATGTGATCAGTTTTAACTAATGAGGGCCCTACATTTGCAGCAGTACACCTGTTTGACATGTTGGTGTGGACCAGATCTAGAATGTTTGTTCCACTTGTTGGTGTATGGACAATTTGCTCCAAGGCATTAGAATTTACAAAGTCAAGGAACTTTTATGCTACAGAGTTTGGGCTAGAGTAGATTTTCCAGCTGATGGTGAGATAACTGAAATCCCCCATAACCAGTGTATTCAGTAAAACTTGGATTGTCTTTAGTTTGGTTAAGAAGGCTTCATGGGTGTCGTGACCCATGGAGAGGGATCTATAACTGGCTAGGACTTGAATGGGGGTCTTACCCACCGTATCCTGGACTTGGAGTAACTTCATGGAGTTGTCCAGTTTAACCAGACATGAGGGGAATTTATTTCTAATATAGAATGAAACACCACCTCCTTTGGTTTTCACATGTTTATTTTACATTATAAAGGTGTGGAAGGCTCTCTGAGGCTGTAAACCAGGTTTCTGTGACTGCACAGACATCTACATCTTCTAATGATTGAAGCGCTTCCAGGGAGTGCAGTTTTTGGTTTATGCTCCTAGCATTTAGCAGCATGACCCATATTTTATTCTGATTGGTTAAGTTCACATCGTTAATGTTGTTTTCGAAACCTTGTCTAAGAAAGACATTATGGGGATGCAAGAGCCTTTGCCAGCATCTGAAAGCCTAGGAGTGCCAGGTGCAAACCGTCCCTGGCAAAGCAGCAAGGTTTGTCGACCATGGTTTCCCAGGCAGACAGGAACTGGAGCCCCTTTGAATGACACCAAAAACTAAGCCAATTATTGAAAACAATCATTTTTTGTTTATACTGTGGCAGCATTCTAGGTGAGGGTACTATGCTGCTTAAAGCTAGGGACATACTCATAGAGCTCGACCACGTCTCTCTTTATATATTCCAGTGATGTATGTCTCAGGTCATTCACACCAACATGAACTATGACAGAGTCATAATGGTACCTGTTGCTGAGAGACTTGAGGGCATGCGTGATTTGGTGAATACTGGCACCGGGCAGGCAGCTGACTGTGACTTTCTGCTTGTCCAGCCTGGTGAGTGAGACATCCATGTGTCTCACTATTGAGACTCCAGTGACAAGAAAACTTGGTGTTTGCATGTTACACCTTACAGGCTTGGTGGGTGAGACACTGGTGTTGCTATGTGTCATGGAGGGTGTGGAGATTTTGTTAGCTTTAGCAGAGATGTGTTTTGGAGGTCTCTGGTGTTTAGGTAAGTTTTTCAAGAGAACCTACCCATATGTGGATTTACATGTTTGATGTGTACTATGTGTAGGAGTAGTGGTACTATGTGAATATGTAGATGTGGGTGAGTTGACAACCTGCTCCGTGTTGCTGTTTTGAGTGAGAGAGTGCATGGATTCTGGATTCTTGGTGTAAATACATCTTCTTGCACTCTGTACTAGACTGTGTTATTAGTAAAGGGTTGTCTGTATACATGAGGCAATTGCTAAACTGCCTCAAGAGACCCAAGTCAACAAGGTTGGCAAGAGAAGCAAAGGTATTCCAACTGTCCATAATGCTAGGTTGAAGACTGTTGTCACTAGGGGTAGCTTTTTAGAAATGATCATTGAGGAGTTCTGTGAATGGATAATTCTTCCTGGGTTTTAAGGAAAAATTTGTTGAATTTAACTGTCCGGCTTTGGTGCACAATTGTGCGGTAGTCTGCGGTGATGAGTGGCGCACAAACAAGCAGAAACCTGCTCAGATGCAGGGCCTAAATACCAGAAGCTAAAACTTGAAAACAACTGTAACAAAATTCTAAATGACCAATGAGGATGCTTATTTCAAGCCCTAGACTGGCCTCCCTTTACCAGTCAGGTACCAATCAAAAAAATTCTCTCTAGGCCCCTTCCAATCCAATATGGCCTAGAAAACGTGCTCAGAACAAAAAAACATTGCAAACAGTTACAGAAGCAGCAGGCCTTGATCTGGACTATGCTAGAGCTACTAGATACCCTAGTTTCAGTGGGAAACACTAGAGAACATTTAACAAAGCAGAAAGATAGCATTGAGACACTGAAAAAACATTTAAAACAGCAGAAAATCAGCCAGGAGGCTCTAAAGAATGGTTTAAACAGATAACAGATCAATTAATGAAGTACTGCTTGGTGGGAAAACCAGAGCAGGCAGAACAGATAGCTTTAAAACGATGAAAAAATACCAGTAAATACTTAACAAACAGTGGAAACAACAAAAAAGCCTGCTAAACACTGTAAACAGTAATACAATTTGATTTTACAGGCACGGTGTAGCAGGCAATTGCAGTATATCAGTGTAGTTTAGTACACAGTAAATAAATACAGCATAAAAGTAGGCAGTAGGCAATAACACAGTGCAGTAGTAGTATAAATAAGCCAAAAAACAAACAAACAAAAAAAACCCGGCAACATATGTCTTTTAGAAGCTCAGAAGCCTCTAATCATCTCATATGTCAGCTTAGAGTTGTGGCTGGTAGCCCACCTCAGTTCAGCTTGGTAAAAACACAACTAGAACCCAGGAAATTAGGGTGGGTGTCTTTACTACCTCTGAAAGACCTGTCACTAATGGTGTCTCTGAGGATTCAGTCCTTCAGCCATTCCTCTTTTGCATTTACTTCTTGGAGGTCAAAGCTAATGTTTAAGGTTTATGGCTGAACTAGTTTACAGATGACTGTAAACTTGGTGCCATCATAAACTTTCCAGAGGACACCAAGGTCCTGCTAGAGGGCCTTTCCCATACAAATACCTAATGTCATAACCATGGACTAAAACTATATGGCAAAAAATGGATAATAGCCTCCTTTAGCAAGTATGACCTCCCTTGTAAATATAACATCAACAGCACACCCCTACAGCTGATCAGGTAGTTATGGACATTAGAACATATATAGACAACAAACTGTCCTTCAATCCCTATGTATCCACTCCTGCAAGAAAGTCATTTTTCACTGCACAGCTTATTAGTAAGGGTATGGCATCTAGGTCCAGGAATGTGATTATTCCACTGTATTTGGTACTTATTAGGCTGACCATTGAGTATAATGTCCCCTACCATATGTACCTGTCCTAACATAAAACAGAACTTGAATGACCAAAATGTTTTCTCACCACGAAAATCACTGGCCTAGATCACAAAAACTACAGTGACCATCTCAAAACCTTGTCCCTCTTCTTGGTATAATACAGGCTACTGAGGCTCTGATCCATGCCTCACATACAGAGTCCAGAGTCCCTCAGTTTTACTGGATATCCACAAGTCCAATGATGCCACAAATACTCAATCAATATAGCTTAACCAACATACATAGAACATGCTGGAAAGATAGATATATATATCACAGAGAATACCACGTCTTTGGAATCTTATTTCTCTCCATATAAACCAAAGTACTTCCCTTACTGTATTCAGATGTCGTCTGGATAAATAGTTGGGAATCAACAAATACACCCCTGGTTTAGCACACTTGACCCTTATGGATAAGGGTAACATGTTCTGCCTGAATCGGGGTTATTTGTACTTAAACTACAAGGGTTAAACATTTACTGGGAACGCAGGGCTAGGCTTCTAAATATCGCCCACTGATCAATAGCCAAATAAGTATTTATGAACCTATGAACCTCTCAGATTCTGAGTTTAAGCATCAAGGAGAAAAAATAATGGGGGGCAAAGGACCAAAATCAAGGACAAATACCACCCTTATGTATTTAGGAGATTTAATGCATCACATATTGAAAACTCTGACTTAGTTGAATTTTTACTGAATGATTTGTCTGTGTGACTTTTTTACTCCTTGGTTTGGATTTTAGTGAGATTAATTTGCAGACATCTTAATGTTTATGGGCATCTGCTGTGTTTAAAGATCCCATGTTTTTGAAGTGTAGCTAAACAATCCACTTTTGCTGTGCTGATGTGGTTAATAAAAAGGAAGAAACATGCATACCCACAGCTAATGAGGTTTGGCTTTTTTGGCCTGAATCTATCCATAAATATTTAACAAAAGTCATGGACATTCAGATGCCATGCAGCTGAAATACTTGATGTCCTTGTGATGGTCCTTCTTTACCCCGAGCCAGTAATCACCACTGATACTGGTGAGAGGTGGTCACTAAAAACAGGAATGGGTTTACACAGTATTTTCAAATGCAGCTTTGTGAATCAAGCACAATTTCCCTCAAGAGCACACAGTGAACTTGTTTCAGACCTGGGACTGGACTCTGTTTCTCCAGATCCTAGACAAGACTCACCTTGGAGCACTGTGTTCCATTTCCCAGTATCTGACACACACACTTGAACATCTAATTTTTTTATACAGACACACACATACACACACACACACCTGGGAAAGGCTGACACAAATTCACCAGCTGTGTCCCTTCTCTCCAGACTATAGAGTAGATTTCTGCCACCAGCCAGATACTCTAAGGCTCTTAAAAAGGGTAACCAATTATACTGTGTCAAATTAGTACTGATATAAATGGTAGAGTGTGACTGAAACAGTAAGGCTTTCCAGAGTGGTCACATTGTCACTAAAATAAGCACAAATACTGTCCAGATGCTGAAAGTATTCTCTAAAAGACCAGTCACAATGAAAATGTATAAAAATATTTAATAATGGATAATAAAATAGAGAACAGGAGAGTACTTAATATTTACTTAAAATAAGCATCAGAGTTTTCAGTCACAGCAAATATAAAAATAACACAGTTGGATAGACTCTCACAGATGCAGAAAAAAGAAAATAATACTAAACTAATTTCCCTGTATTATTCCTAACTGAACTAAAGAGAATCTGCCTCTAGTTAACTCACTTAACATCGCAAGGCAAGATATACTGCTGAGATGCTCACTTCCACAAGGCAAGAAGAGATACTACACACTGCTGACCTGTAAAACTAACCACTGAACAACTACTACTGAACTGTGATAACTGACATAGATCTTTTATATGACATTCAAAAGAAAAACAAAAACAAACTGCTGCTACCAGAGTTCTGTCCTTCAGCTGGTTATAGAATGACATCACATCTAGTCACCTGACTCTGGAACAATACACATTCAGAACTCTGTTAAGATTCTGTTGCAGAATTTTGTACATAAACAACTTTTATAAATACATTTTTAATACAAGCAGCTGTACAAATTAATGTGACAGTCAAATGACAAAAGACTATTTACAAAACTTCAGCCAGCCGTGCTGGCATATGCCACACATGCACTGTCTTTTGGTACAGCTGGCAATACCTCAGAATGTCATAGTCCTTACAGTGTAATTTGCATATATCCCATGAGCCTCCATCACTGGAGGTTTAAAGTATCACACTGAAAATTCTAGTTTAGCTGTTTTTTTCCTTGTAGTTTTCATTGAATGGTTGTGACCTTTTTATTCCACTTGAAACACAGTGTATGTGTGCTGAGGTGGCATAGTTGTTCTCAGCTGTCTCTGATTTTGCACAATATATCTCATTTTGCCCCACATTTTATAAATAATGGGAGACATCCAAGTTTTAAAAACAGCCTAGAGATTAGATTAAGCCAATTTTTTCATTTTTTTTCCAGCACTGTAACTCAGAAGGGCTTGAACTCCACACATGTGAGGTAGCATGCAAGGAGTTCTAAGCATGTGTAAGGAAATAAAATAAAGGCAGCCTTTAAAAATAAGTAAAATAATTCAATGTATTTTTGTTCCCTGGATGGCAGCCAATTCCATGAGCTGTCTCTTATAGTCTTCTCATTCTTTATAGAATTTCACAGAGCTCACACAGCCTACATGCAGAAATAGTCAGACGTAAATCTCATTTTGCCAGATTCATCTTATTCTTAACCTCTAATTGAGGTTACTCTTATGTTATGTAGCCTCTGAGTCCAGAAACACTAAACATCTTGTCTCACATAAAGTATGATCTTTACGGTGGTTGAAAGCCTGAGTACACCAGCATGTCTTTCAAATCATTGAGTAGTTTGATCTGATGAATGTGAACTGTCTGTTGAGTTCTTCACATCTTAACTAACTTCACTGCAGACTAGGCCATCTTCCAAGACAGACTTAAAGTGTACTTGCTCTATTTATTTGAAATATTTAATTTGGAGTTTGTGTGAGTTTCATAAGGTTTGCTGTTTGGATTTATTTTTATTGATTTCAAGCATGCACCTATTATCTGCCACCTGAAACCATGCCCTATGGAACTGATCTTGACCTGTCTTGATGCGATTGATTTACAATTTCGTGTTACTTCTTTATACACTGAGTTTTTAAAGGGGGGCCTCGGTTACTCCCTATTTGAAGAAAAACACTCCTGTACCCGAAGACTTGGATAATTAGCATGTCATCTCTATCTTCCACTGATTGATGCAGCTATTGAGAAGATTGTTTGCTCACATCTTGAATCAGAACTCAAAGAAAATTGCATCCATAATTCTTTCCATTCTGATTTCTGCACAAAACACAGTACAGAGGCTAACCTTATTCTCTGAATAGCTACTTAGTGGTGAGGAATTAATATTATTATTCTGATTTAGTCCTTCTTGGTTTTCCTCTGCATTTGGTTCAGCAGATCATTATATTTTTCTTGATTGGCTTTGAAATTACTGTGAGACTTCGGGCACTGTCTTTGAATGGTTTGCTTCCTACCCAACAGAGTGTACCTGTTCTGGAATCCTACAGGGTTATACTTCGGGCTCATTTTTGTTTTTCATAGCACCACTACTGCTCTACTAAACTTTACCAATATAATAAACCAACATAGAAACGATGGTCTGCTTGTGTCCACCATGTTCTTAGACTTGTCAAGGGCATGTGATACTGTCTCGCACCGCCAACTGCTCGTTCGACTCTCCTCTATACGACTTTCACAATACTCCTTGTTGTGGTTACTTAGTTGCCTATTTGGAAGGCAACAAGCCTTTACATGGCAACAAACCTACTCTTCCTTTCAACCAGTTACTACAGGTGTCCCTCAGGGCTCTATTTTGGGTCTTCTCCTATTTAATATATTTATTAATGACCTCCACATCTCTACTCATGATGCTAGTTTACTTCAGTATGCAGATGACTCAACATTAATATGTGCAGCCTCAACAATTAATAAGCCCCTAGACATTACCCAAAAATCTCTCTCCTCTGTAGAAACCTGGCTTAAAGAATCAAACCTTTTACTCAACCACAAGAAAACTAAGTGAATGTTTTTTACTTCAAAATGTTGCCAAAATCAAGCACAATCTTTTACAATAAAGTCAGCAAATAATACTGTCATTGAATTTATAACTCACAGTAAACTTCTAGGTGTTATAATAGATGACAGTCTCAAATATGACCAGCATATACTGCACACCATTAAATCTAAACACTAGATACTAGGCTCCTTTTATAGGATCAATGGATTCCTTACGGATAATGCAAGAAAAATTCTAGCCACCACCTTCTTATTGTTAACTGCCTTATACACCGCTATTATTCTGACAAACTTAAACAATAGTCAAAGAAAGTTGCCTTCTGCTACAATAAAATAGCTAAAAAATACAGTTACATTGCAACAGTGTTTGGGAAACAAATACCTTAATAAACTTAAAATGGAAAGCATTATGACAGACAAAATACCGATATTCTCAAATATTATGATAACTGTAAACGAAATCTCATGGGCACGCAAAAGAAACAGCAAAAAGATTACTTCAGATGTCAGAATTGCCAGAAAAACATTGATGAAATGCATTATTAATTTTTATAGTCCTTTATTTATTGCTTGCTGTCTGGTACTCAATGATAACTTTAGTAGATAGTCCGTCAGTGATTTCTACATCTGCAAATGCTGTATAGCCTGCCATAGTCAGGATATTCACTTTCTATAGCATGCTTGAAATCAAGAGATCGGATAATGTTCCAACATTTGGTGGAGAGTAACTTAATGACTTTGACAACTGTATGGGCTTTAACATCAAAATAATAAAAAAATGAATGAATGGAAAGATACAACGTAATTTATAAAAGGACAGCATGCACAGCTTAAACAACTGAAAAGTATTTTTTTATTTATCCTTTGCCTACCATAATTGTCCCACTAGGCTAGTGACCTCTTTTCAGGGGAGATTTGGCCAGGGCATCAGGGAAGTTTCCCTATTTTGTAGAAAGGTGCTGTGGGATCTTTTATATCCAACTGAGGTACCACCAACTCAAGCAAATGGGATCTCCGTTTAATTTCTCATCCAATGGACAACACACTCAGGAGTGCAGCAACTCTCTTATACTGCACTGGAGTGTTAGACATTTGCTCTACCTGGTGTGGTAATAGAACCCACAACCTTCTGCACCACTGATGGTACTATTAAAATACAGCAAACACAATCCTAGTTTTTGCACTACAGACTAGTATGCTGCAGATATTAAAGTTTTCTTAATAATTGCACCTAAACATGGATGTAGATTCACAAAACTGTTAAGCAATATTATTAGTTGTCTTGTGAATCTTTGTGACATTCTAAATGAACTGTTAGGGGATTATGCTATTGTGTTACAAAACTGCGATTTGATTAATTAATTAACCAATGCTCTGTTAAATGAGATCTTTATCATATTGTAGTACTACTTCTGTAGTTGTAAACCTACAAACAGTTACCTCACAAAAAAAATACAGCCACTGTTGTAGTAGATTGCATTTGGCTCAGTGGCCTGTACAACAGTTCATCCCCATGGGGTTCTCAATGCACCATATTATTCATTTCCATTATCAGAGTTAATGCCTGGCTAATGTCTGATGGTTCTTCCTTGTGATTATTACCTATTTGGTAGGTATAATCTCTTCCTTCTGTGTGTGTGATTCTTTTCTGTTTGTTTCTACTTAACCTGTCTTGTATCATCGGCATTTCTCTTTTAATAGTACTAACCTTCTAAACTATTTTTTGAAGGGGTGGTATGGTATGAATGCCTGTGGGATCATTTTACTGAAAAGTGTACTCAAAGGAGTTTAAAAAATAAAGCCCTGAATGAACATGGGACAAGCCTTCCACTGTCTCTGCTGCACTTCCTTATTATAATATCTGCTGGTGTTGAAGAAAGGCGCTGCTAAATAAATGGACTCTCAATGAAACAAGACATGAGTAATTACACTGCTATAGCTTTTTTAATTTTATTTTGCCTTTCATTCTTCAGAAGATAATTCATTGTGTTAACAGAAAGTTCCAGTTACAGTAAAAGTTATATAGCACTTTTTAAGTCGCTAAACTGCAGTAGACTTTTTCTGTAAATTATTTTTCTTGCTAACGCAATCAGTTGAAGTTGCCCTTCTACTGAAAAACATCTTGGATGAAATTATATGTTTGCTAGGTAATATTGGCTTTTACAACTTATCTATAAATGATACCCAAAGCTAAGCTGAATGCATAATAATCATCTCCAAAGTAACACGTTGTCATACCAGATATAGCGCAGCAGCTAACGCAGATGAGATACTTATCTTATTTTCATAATGACTATTTGAGAATGGTTCCTATGTGAACGAAGCTCTGCAGACTATCAGACTGATAACACTGTAGAGCCTAAGGTCATGAGATTTGAGTATAATTTCTATACAATACCTTTGACTTTATAATTATTATGTATTATTAAAGCAGCAGGAAAGTTGTACTGACACACTTCCTTACAAAATGCACACTGATACTGGTATTCTGGTACCTAACATGGTTTCTGATAGGATACCAGCTGCCAATGCACAGGAATTGAAGATGCAGGCAGCAGGAAGATAGATATATGGGCACAGAACCTTGGATGATGAATGACAGAGGCAGTACAGTTAATCAAAATGTACTGGCTTTGTCAGTATGAAATTGTGTTATGGTGGGGATTGGAGAATATGACTTTTTCTCACTGTAGTCTGATCTCAGAGTTGCTATATATGATGAGCAAGGGTTGTGGGGGTACAGAGAGATTTGCCCCTGCAAACAACATTGTGTGGTTTTTTTTTTTTTCAGTCCCTTGTAAATTTCTGTTTTGTTTTTTAATAGTTAAGCATCGATCATTATAAGACTGACTAGTAACTTTTCCACTGGAAGGTTATCCTCCTATACATATATAAATGTACAAGTATCACAAACAGTTTAATAGCCTTTAATCTGCAATCAGAATATCCCTGCTAAGAAAATACTATATTTGAATATCCAGTTGTGATTAACACCAGTAGGGTTTCTAAGCACTGCAATGAATGACAATTTGCTATCCTTAGAGGTTATTCTCCAGCATGTACCACGACAATTGTTAAAGGATTTAATTGAAGAGTGATATATACTGTTTACACCTGGCTTCTAGTTAACTCCCTCCCATGGTTTTGACACCTGTTATTTGTCTATGTCAGCCCTTCCAGGAGAACATTAGTGTTGGTGGGCGTTCTATGAATGACTGCTCCGAATTTGCAATCCTCTGCAAATTTAATCAGCCAGAGGCCCTACACATTGGTCTTGACTTCAGAAAAGTAAATGCAAGAAAGGAGTGGTCCAAGGACTGATCCCTAAGGGGACTCTGCTTGAAACTGGCCAACTGTAGAGGTAGACTTCTAAATTCTGACTTCCTGAGTCCTGCCTATGAGCCATATAGCTCTTCATTGAGTGACATAAGGATTTATACCTAACCTTTTTAGTTTATCGACAGTATGAACCATTTTACCCTCATCCATTGCTTTGGAGACCTTCTCAAAGAAGTCCACCAGGTTGAGTAGGTATGACCTGCCCTTGACGAAACCAAATCACTGTGGGCCCAGTGCGAGGAGGCTTCCTATGTCATTGATCATTTCCATGATGATCCTTTCCATGGCTTTGTATATGAGACTAGAGAGACTTCTGGGTCTGTAGTTTCCAGGGTCTGTAAATGTCCCACCTTTGTGCAGATATGTGACTGTTGCTGTTCTCCATTCACAAGGTATGGAGCTTGCTTGGAGGCTATAGTTAATTAACGATTCCATATAGGTCATGCTTCATGCTATTTAAAAGGCATTCTGGAATATTGTCTGGGCTCACTGATGCAGTGTTCTTGGCCATAGAGAGAGCACTGAGGACATGTTCTCTATTGATAGTAATGAGAGCTATATTACATGCTATTTCCTGAGGGGAGGTTGAGGGGGAAAGAGGGGTAAAGTTAGAGCTGAATTTGCCTGCTCTACCTTCTGTCTCAGTTTGGTGGCTCTGTTAACAAGGAGCTCTGCACACAATTGTGTGTTGCCTTTGAAAGTGTGGGCTTAGCCAAAATGCCTTGTCATTGTCCTTAGCCTGGGAGGCCATATTTATCTCAGATTTGGCTTTGGTAGACTTTATTTGTCTTTTGTGTTATTTGTTTAGTTTGATGAAAGTGCTTTTATCCTGCTGGGTGCTGCACCTCCTAATTTTGCCATGATTTTCTTATTCTGTTATACAGCCTATTGATGTTGTATTCCACCATGGTGGCTTGTTTTTTGAGTTAGTTTTGTACTTATTCCTGGTAGGTATAGCTGCCTCTATGCAGCTATTTACATGCTTATATAGGGTTTTGGGGAACAGTTCTATATAGGAAGCAGTGTTATTAGGGTTTATAGGGGTCTAACATTTTTTCATGTTATCACTTAATAGTAGGAATTTGGCCTTAGAGTAGTTCATGAACATTCCAGGGTGGATGGATTCCGTGTTTTATTTTTACTTCAAAGAAAACAGTTTTGCTGTCAGACCTTACCAGAGCAGACATTACACTAAGGGGTGTATACCACTTTCTCATATTAGTGAGAACCAGATCCAGTATGTTTGTGCCCCTGTTCACCGTACTAACAGTCTGGTCTGGGTGTTTGTATTTACAAAATCCAGAAATCACTGTGCCTACAAGTTTGGTGCCCTATATGATTCCCAGTTAATTGGAGTAATTAAAGTTGCCAATGAATGTGGTATTAATTTGGATGTGAATGTTTCCAGTAAACTTAAATACATTTTATGGGTTTCTTTGGTCATAGAAGGGGACCTATGGATTGGAAAGAAGTAGTATGTAATTTTTCCTGTGGAGATTTGAATGTGGGGAAGCTCAAGTGCATTGCCCTGTTTGACCAGCTTTGAGGTATACTTATTTTTTTTTGTAAATCAAGACTCTTCCATCTTTAGTCTCTGTTAGTGTCGAAGCTGGTCTAAATTTGTGGAAGGCATTTTAGCCTTGTACTGCTGGCATGCTCTCCGAAGCTTTAGAGCATGTCACATGGACTGCACAGACATCAGCATTCTCTAGGTTGAGGAGAGCTTGTAGGGAGTGGACATTCTTATTTAGACTCCTAGCATTTGATTTGCTATTTCAGAAGTGCTTTCCATTTGGCATTGCCTACAAAAGGCTCTGTGGGGAGAGGACAATCGTTTAGCAGATATTTAGAAGCCTAGAGATGAGAGGTGCAGACCATTCCTGGCAAAACAGCATGATCTCTTGACTATCTCCTTCCATGTTAGCAAATATTGTACCCCCTTAGAATGACACCAGAGATGACAGCAGTTATTAAAGTTTGTCATTTTCTGTTTGCATTCTGGCGTTATCCTTGGAGAAGGTAAATTGTTGATCTTTCCTAGACTCATACCAGCCTGCAACACGTATTATGAAACTCCATGATGTCTGTCTTCATATAGTCTAGAAAACTACATCTCAGGTCATTTACACCCACAAGGACTATGACTGATTCATACTGCTACTTGTGATCCAATGAACTGAGTTCATGTTTATCTGGGATGTAGTAGTTGCTACTACTAGGGTCAGTCAAATCATGTCTTAGTGTTTAGGTTCCAAAACAATTTATGTCAAGTTAAGGTTAACTGGGGCCAGTAGGTGTTACTTTAAACTATTCTTTCATGGTCACTTTTCTAAGGCCCTCTATATTGTCCTGAGATGTATTTCAACCATCCACAGCACAGCTCTGTGTATATGATGGCTGTTATATTCTATAACATCTTATATGTTGGATATTGCATAGCAGCTTAACAGTTGTTCTGGACCATACAAAGAATAAAAGGCAACCTAGGTAGGCAGGGTTGCTAACATCTTGCAGCACCATATACCTAATAATTTGGTCATTTTTTGCTCTCCATGGGACTGGTCCAGTGGCTCCCCTATTTTTGCCCTTTGAGCTCAACTTTTCTGACCTGGGCTATACACAGGCATTCTCAAAGCAATAAAAAAGACTTGAACTCACTTCCCCCAGTTCAGGGGCCTGATTGGTTCATTCATTTTGCTGGAGATTAGAGATGGGTATCAGGGAGCATGCCAGTTTATTTACTGTGTGGAGGTCTCTATCCCATTCCTCCTAACCCCTCTCAATATGAAGAAGGCCAAATTAAAATGGCTGCCTGGACAAAGAATGATATGTTACTTCCCACTAACATTATCTTCATTTCATTGGCGTATGCATTTCTTAACAGCATGAACATGTCTTCCATAAGTGATAACCTTCCCACCAGTACTCATTGCTATTTGGAAAGACAGGGTTTTCTTCCTCCTCCCAGAAAGGGTGTCAGCTACTCTTGCCCATTTACCCCTGCTCAGCCCAACCATTACATATGCTACTAATCAAACACTGGTTACATGTGTCATAGTCGGGGCTTTATCTCTCTGTGTCATGGGGATAGGCAGTGTGGTGACATTTTTTCTGGTATAAATGTAATTATATAAAGGTGTATGAAAAAGTATTTAATAAAGCTTTGTTGATGAAACTCTGTTTACCTAACTGATCGTGATGTCAGGATAATATTCTGTATTGTATTCTAGAGAGCAGATGAATGTTGTTGTTGCACTTGCTTTGATACATAAAACCAATCTTGCATGCTAGCAAACTTCTTCTTCTTTTCCTGGTTAGGGGTCACCACAGCAGATCACCTGTCTGCTCATGATTGGCAGTGGAGTTTTTCAGTGCTGAGTTGCCAGCCTGGCACCCAACCTTCCACAGAAGGCACACACATGCACGCACTCACGCCTAGGGCCAATTTAGAGTGTCCAGTCCACCTACAGCATGTCTTCGGGATGTGGGAGGAAACCCAAGTGACCACAGGGAGGGCATGCAGATTCCACACAGAAGGCACCCCAGCCGCAGATCAAACCAGGAAACCTCTTGCTATGAAGAGACAATGCTAACTGTTGCACCACCGTGGCCACTCCCTTGCATGCTAGTAAACTACAGAATGGAAAAAGTAATTCCATCACAATATATTTGGTGAAATGTATTATTGTCTTTCTCTAGGAAATGGAAAGGTCATGATATAAGCATGGCACTGTGAAGAGAGCCCTAAAAATGTTATGTAAAAAAATGGGGGGGCATTAACTAGTTCTCCCATCCCATGGAGAAAGCAGAAAACAAAAGTGCTTTACTTAAAACTCTGCAGATATCACATCTTAAGTATTGCATTTTATGATTTTGCTTTGTAGGTTGTAACATGAATTAGACACTAACGATGAAACTTTGAATTGTCCAAAGTAGAAACTCTATGGGCAGCTCCAGTGGCTTGCTTGTTATAGCTAACAAAGCCATGAATAACTGTTACATGAATATGGATTCCTGTAAAGCACTGCTTTTTCTGTAAGGTTGTCTGATATGCAGAGTATTAAAACTTTTGAAGTGCTCCCTTTCCTATGCCCATACCTATATGATGTTAACCTAAGTTCTCTTTTTTTTTTCACTTTTCCAAAAGCAGGTAAAGAATACTCAGTACTGCATACCTTTCATATGTTATACGTCTTGAATTGAAGATGTAATTGATTAACACTGCAGATACTGCATACAGTTTGTGGCCACTCTACAAATTGTAGATTTTCACTCCCAAGTACTCCTTCTGAGGCTGGAGTACACACACATCACTGCACTGCAGCCTATTTACCTAGTGGCTTCAGGGTTGAGAAAATGGGTCTATATTATAACATCGAAGTCTAAAAAAATTTAATGTTATAATATCGACCCCATTCAATCAAAACACCAGAAAACCGAACAGTCAGAATACTGAATTTTTTCCCAGGGAAAAAATTCTCTGTTCTGACAAACATACACACAACTCAAGCACACCAAAATAAATAATCCACACACATACACTTCACGAAACCCTACACTAAACCAGACATACACCACTAGCTACCCACTTGCCTTAACCCAACCCTAACCCTAAGGTCCCTAACTATCGCACACTCACCTTACCCGCTCCCAAACCCTAACTCACCTTACCCCACCCTAACCCTCATGACCACACAACCGCACATTTACCTGACCCATGCCCTAACCCTAACTCACCTAACCCACGCCCAATCGCACACTCACCTTCATTCGCACACTTACCTTAACCCGGTCCGTAACCTTCGCTCCACAGTCGAGGAAATAGCGAAGCTGCAGAAACGGCCCACTGAATACTTTCACTAGGAAAGTATTCAGTGTTCTGCAGCTTCACTATTTCAAGTGTTTGCTCTACTGGGTTTGATATTACAACATTCAAACTTTTTGAAATTCCATGTTATAATATAGACCCGAGAAAATATCCACAACAAATAATGGTATAAAAAAATAAAGCAATATACATACAAATGTCAAACATTTTTCCTACTGTGTAAAAATGAGTATTATGAGCTACAATGAAAAACATACAATTCCATTAAACATTTTTACATGCCAAACTATTTAACATGCACACAGATTGTAAAATGTTGAACTTGCTGTCCTCCTTAATTTCCATTTGCATTTATAAGAGTGTAAACATAATATAAAACATATTGTCAAAAATAACAGATGCTTCATTTGCAACAGTGTTTTGTCCATCTTGAAGATCACTTGGGTTTAATGTTCAGAAAGTGTTGGAAAATAAAAAATACCATCATGCGGAATCTCTGTAGGGTTTACTGAAACCTGAACTGCCTATGGCCTTACACTTTTTCATTTTGGACACATTTCTTTATTCTTTTGATCTGCTCTTTGAACTGGTTATAACTGTGTTTTCTTGCAATGGTAGGGCTACTGCATACTGTGTAGCACAGATTAATTATTTTTTCTTTGTATAGAAAAATAATTTGCAGAATAGCGTTGTGGCATGAAAAGCACATTAATCAGAATGGAATATACAACTACTGCTGAAACAGATTGGCTGCAAACACTTTGAGTCAAACATGGCTCTGCTCATCCAAATCTAAAATTTCTGTTCAATCCTAGTTGAGCTCAGACAACATCATTTAGAAGATTATCTTAAGACTTCAGATGACCAGGATATCGTATCATTACCATTTACTGACATGATCCATTTCATATCTCACAGACTGCATAGGGATTTTCTTGAAATGCCGTAACTGTAAAAACTGAAATTAGCCACCGAATCTAAGGACTAATAGAATTAAGGTGATTATACCCGAGTCTGGGTACGTCATATATTATATTGACACACCTGGTCAATATACAATGAACATTTAAAGTGATAGGGCTTGCACATGAAAATTTAATTTTAATATACTATATTAAAATAGACAACTAGAGTCTGCATTCCTGCAAAAGTGTTGTGCCATGCTCCAATTATTTTTCACCAAAAGCTGCTTTACTATGTCACAGAACTCTGAAACAGTTGAATTTTTTTTCCTCAGGGCAACTTTTTTTTTTGCTTTGAGTATTTGCATATGAATAATGTCTTTGTGTTTGTGCGTGTTGCTCTAAGTTATTGTCTGTGCCTTTCTGCTCTCAAGTTTCATCACTGTCTCATTGTACTATTATTTTGACCATTGCTTTCTGTACTAGTGTTATCCCTCTCATACTATTCATTGCAAATCATTTTCTTATTACTGATTAGCTTTCATTTTGATATGGAAAGAATATGCAATGTTCCACTCCCATACACCACCATAACCCTCATTTTTCAGCAGCTGCAGCACAAAACTGCGGTCCTGTTTGTATTACCCCACCCACTGATTTCCTTTTTTAGCCTGCGCTTGGAAAACTATACATTAAGGATTGCTCCTTCTCTGCTGTCAAAGTGATGTAAAAACAACTTCTTTACTTAAGGCCCTGTACTCCCAGACTCAAATGGGTAGGTTCACAAGAAACCCTAGTGATAAACAGCCATAGCCTATTAGATGCCATTTTTTATAGTCTCTTCTACAATTCTAACTAATTTCTAATCTAGCTCTTGCATGCCAGTCATTTAAGACACAGAAATGCTTTGGAATAATCAGGTGTCAGGCCTCAAGACTTTTGCATTTTAGTTGGGATTCTGGTGCTCTACCTACTTATTTATCTATCTCCTTTTGTTAACTGAGCTGCTATTCTGTTCTACTTACCATTTTCAAGCACAGTGTGAGCTAAAGTGAAATTAAAATACATTTGAAAAGTACATGACATTAAACCTATTAGAAATTCTGAGTTTGCCTTTATTTGTGACAATGTGATAAAATGCCCTTTTCATTAAAAATATCACAAAATACTAACATCTGATTACTGTGTGTCTCTGTACTCCAGTTGACCCTTGAAAAGGAACAGCTGATAGAATTGTCCCATGGAGAGTAAACAGATTTACCACTAAGCAATGAGCAATACTCTGAAGTGACCTAAACATAGACATAAAGTCATCTGACACCTTAAAACCCGCTAAAGCCTATGAATGACAAATGGCAAGGTCTCAGTAATTGTTAAGAGTATGGTCAGACACCTTCCCCATAAACTTCAACTCTTTCTTTCAATCCTTTCATCTATTCACCTTTTAGCTTTGATTTTCAGTGACCATGTACTCATTTTTGCTGTCAAATAATAAAGTCAAAAAAGGCTAATGGTGTAGCATTTTACAGCTATTATCAAAACCAACTGCTTTCGTGTGACTCATTTTGTTAATATTCTCTGCCTAGTCACCACTTCTTTATCTGTTCACCATTTCAGTCAAACCCTGCCAAAGTTACCTGGCAGCCTTACTCCCACTAACCGTTAAAGAGTTGATCTGATTTCATCCCATGGAATGCTTATCAGTCAAATTAATGAGAAGATCTGTCTGTACAGAGTCACACTATAAGAACATTGTCTTCCAGCAATACTTCTAACAAGCTAGGAGTTACAGCATGCATATCACAGCCACAACTTGGGTACACTACTTGTTATAACCCCAGACATTGTCTTCTACGTCCAACATGTATTTCTGAATGGTGGAAAAGATTTCAATACCAGGGTAAATATGCATCTCAGAAGCCATTCTGTGGAGCACCAGACCTTGAAATTACAGCTACATTTCACTCCTTCTTTGATGAGTATCCCCTAATTAACAAACAAACAAAGAAATAGAGCAGAACAGTTAGCATATACACTACTGACGTCAGTCACACCACGTAGTCCACTCCTTTGCAATAGTTGTCTTTTTAGAGGTTCATTGCCACCTGTCATATCCAAGGCCTGCACTCTGACTATAGACAAAGACCCACAGCAGATTCTAAGAATTGCTGCTCCCACAGCTTGTTGACCTGTTATAAGTTTATGCAGTAAGGTATATCAGATAACTGTGGATCCATTTATAATCCCCCAACACAACAGCACTAAGTCTATGGAACTGCTCATTTGTCACTCACTGCCCTGCTATATCCTTGGTCTAAGAATCTGGAAAACACTATCTGCTTGTTTCCTTGTTTGTGTTTTGGAACTTATGACACATAGCTAACTGTGTCATGACAACCAAACACACTCTATGCTAATACTATTACACTACAGAAGATGTAAACAATTTGTTCATGAGTGTAGTCTCTAAATGTTTCTACTATAGTCCTATATCAACAACTGCATGTGCCTGCCTAGTAATATCCACTTGTGTGTTTCTCCTATAATTAACCTATTGCATAATATGTGTAAACTTCTGAATAATATGTGAACAATTTATAAATGTGTGGCTTTTCTCCCTGGGCCTCCTCTGTAAACAGGTTATGAAACCCTGACGGACTATCCTGGCAAACAAATGTCAAATAAATAAATAAATATTTCACTTATTGACTGATTGCAGTATGGATTTAGACACTACCATATGACCAGTAATGTATGTCTGGCTGTCATGCAATGCCTGCTTCAATTCTGGTCTGATAAATGGTGCTATATTCTTATACAGTATGAAAGCCTTTGATGCAGCAAACAGTAATCACATAATTTGTAAGCTAGTAAGTAAAATACCTTGCAACTGCTGAAGGTGTAACAATGAATAAAACAAGCAATGTGTGGGAATCCAAAATAACACCAACCACGACTGACATAAAACATAATTCCTGTTTATTTCTAAAACACCACTGAAACAACACAAAATCCAATAAAATATTTGTAAGGAATCCTTTTACTCTTGATAAGCGCTTTCGGCCTTGCCTTCTTCAGATCATTAACACTCTGGATTCCCTTTTCATTAATAAAATCCTTAGCAACCAATCAAATGGCTTCCATGTGCCAAAGCCCTTTATTTCAACCTATTAGCTTAAGTCCAATCAAATTCCAGTAAAGGGTAAACACCTTAATTTTGTCCAATCACAGGGCTTCTGCCTTTAAGTATTGGTTTTAGCAGAACTACTGCATTCAAACCTGGAGGCTGATCCGCTCTTAAGTTTACAATCCATTTGACTTCATTTTTTTCAGTTGCATTATTAATATCCCCCTTT